>NC_133618.1:26029188-26109188 GCF_048593235.1 Sminthopsis crassicaudata
CATTGATCAACTAGAAGTGAGTTGGATCTTCTTTATGTTGAAGATTTCCACTTCCATCAGAATACATCTTCATACAGCATTGAAGTGTACAGTGATCTTCTGGTTCTATTCATTTCACTCAGCATCAGTTGATGTAAGTCTCTCCAAGCCTCTCTGTATTCCTCCTGCTGGTCATTTCTTACAGAGCAATAATATTCCATAACCTTCATATACCATAATTACCCAACCATTCTCCAATTGATGGACATCCATTCATCTTCCAGTTTCTAGCTACAACAAATAAAGCTGCCACAAACATTTTGGCACATACAGGTCCCTTTCCCCTCCTCAGTATTTCTTTGGGATATAAGCCCAATAGCAGCAATGCTGGGTCAAAGGGTATGGACAGTTTGATAACTTTTTGGGCATAGTTCCAAATTGCTCTCCAGAATGGCTGGATTCTTTCACAACTCCACCAACAATGTATCAGTGTCCCAGTTTTCCCACATCCCCTCCAACATTCATCATTATTTGTTCCTGTCATCTTAGCCAATCTGACAGGTGTGTAGTGGTATCTCAGAGTTGTCTTAATTTGCATTTCTCTGATCAGTAGTGATTTGGAACACTCTTTCATATGAGTGGATATAGTTTCAATTTCATCATCTGAGAATTGTCTGTTCATATCCTTTGACCATTTATCAATTGGAGAATGGTTTGATTTCTTATAAATTAGTGTCAGTTCTCTATATATTTTGGAAATGAGATCTTTGTCAGAACCTTTAACTGTAAAAATATTTTCCCAATTTGTTACTTCCCTTCTAATCTTGTTTGCATTAGTATTGTTTGTACAGAAACTTTTTAGTTTGATGTAATCAAAATCTTCAATTTTGTGATCAATAATGATCTCTAGTTCTCCTCTGGTCATAAATCCCTTCCTCCTCCACAGGTCTGAAAGGTAGACTATTTTCTGTTTCTCTAATCTATTTATTATTTCATTCTTTATGCCTAAATCATGGACCCATTTTGATCTTATCTTGGTATATGGTGTTAAGTGTGGATTCATATCTAATTTCTGCCATACTAATTTCCAGTTTTCCCAACAGTTTTTTCCAAATAATGAATTTTTATCCCTAATGTTGGTATCTTTGGGTTTGTCAAAGATTAGATTGCTATAGATGCACCCTTTTTTGTCCTTTGTATCTAATCTGTTCCACTGATCTACCGGTCTATTTCTTAGCCAATACCAAATGGTTTTGGTGACTGCTGCTATATAATATAGCTTTAGATCAGGTACACTTAGACCACCTTCCTCTTACTTTTTTTTCATTAGTAGGGAACTCACATTCTAATGAGAAAGAAAAAATAATCATTATATACAAATTATATATATATAATGTAAATGCCAGACTCAGGGAATGAGGTAGGGGTGATGCAGGGGCTCAGTATAGCTTTCTGTAGAGGGTGAAATCAGAGATTTTAATCTTGAAAAAAACTGAGAAATTTGAAATCAGAAGTAAAGACCAGTTGCAGGACATGAAAAGAGTAGAGAGAGGGACTGCAATTTTGGAGAAAGAGTAAATGTGATTCCATCATTAAGTCATAAAATTATTCAGGAAAGGGACTATTTCCCTCATCAGAAAATGGAGTCACTAAGAAATTATGTTTTCATTCTTCCACCAAACTTAGAGCTCCAAGAGAGAACTTAACACAGAATTAGTACTTCCTTAAATCTACTTAGGGGCATTTAGAGAACATTATAGTGTGCCTCGAGTCAGGAAGACTCATTTTCCTGAGTTCAAATCTAGCCTCAGATACTAGTGACCCTGGTCAAGTGGTCAAGTCACTTAACCCTGCTTGCCTCAGTTTCCTATCTATAAACTGATCTGGAGAAATAAATGGCAAAACATTCCAGTATCTTTGTCCAAAAAACCCAAATGCTTCATATAGAGACATGACTGAAAAAAAAAATCTCTTAATGAACAACAACAAGAACAACAAATAACTTAATTCAACCAACATTTGCAAAAACCATCTATGTTCATGCTCTTCATCTCCCCATAAACACCTGGTGGTTATATTGTTCTATGGTTTCCTCTTTTCACCACAGGCTCCATTTCACTTCTACTTGAATACCTGCCAGGATGTGGCAGGCCCAGATAATGATGATAGGAGGGCAGAGCCTTAGACCCAACCCCAGATGGAGAAGAGAATGGGGCTGGGAACCCTGGGGCACAAAAAAGCCTCATTTCCCTCTCAGTCATTGACAGAAGAACAGAACATGGGCACTAGTGGCTACAAAAATTGAACTGAAATTGGAGGAAACCAAAGAGTCTCCAGCAGAATAGAATGGTGAACTGGAGAAGAAAGCAAAAGAGGTCATTCTTATTCTGGATACTCATTCTAGAGGTATTTGTTCTGAGAGGGAATGAGGCAGGTGAGCTGGGTGAAGAAAAGGGGGCCAGCCTTAGAATATTGAACTCTCATTATGATGGAAGAGATTCAGTCATTGCTCTTAAGGAACACCTAGTCTTGTGAGGGTGACATAGTCCATGACTTTAGGTGACTAATAGAGAGAGCTGATCTGATGGGGAGAAGAGATGCAGACAGCATGAAGGCAATGTACTAAGAGGGAACTAGTAATAGACAGTTTTTCCCCAAAATCTGTTCTCATTCTGAAGGGAAGATTAGCCCTTTCTGTAACTTTTCCCCATTCTATTAGTCATTTATGAAAGCATAGGGAAGTGAACCCATTTTTATAGGAAAGAGATTATCTCTATTTGTTAATTCCTTTTCTTGTCATTTACATAAATTTTATATCAAAGCTAAATGTTCTTATTCTTGGGTTGATGTCCCCTGCATCATCTGGATGGGCAGAATGGGCTATTGAATTTTACAAGCCTTTGATGAGCATACAATAATTGTGAAGCACAATGCTAGATGCTAGAGATACAAAAAAATGAGCAAGAAGCTCTAATTTTGTATTTACCATATTTCTGTGATTAATTTTGGGGGAATTCCCAGAAAACATTGTATAACCACAAGCTAGGACCTCATTAAAGCAAGAGTCCTTATTCTTTACCACTTTTTCTTGGAACTTTCTCACTCTCTATTTGCAGAATTGTAAAGGTTCACCTCATTCTCTTGTGAGGATAATTAAAGGATAATCCTTAGAAGGATAGGCTAGTTGGAGGTGAAATTAAGACTAAGAATGGAGTTAAAGTTGTCTCTATATAAGGAAAATGTCATAATAATCAAAGCTAACCCAAAGCGAAGGGGCTGCTTCATAAAATGGTGAGATCCCCATTATCTAAGGCCTTTAAGCCAATGGTTATATGATCTCTTGCTGGGGATTCTTGAGTAGCAAAATTCCATTTTTATGTGATGTCTACTAAGGTGTCATCAAGGTCCTTTCCAGCTCTAAGAATTTGTGCTTCTGGAATTCTTTTTAGAAGGTGCAGTATTGCAAATAGCACCCCCAAAATATGAACTTGTTCTGTCCCTTGGCGATCTTGCCTTTCTACCCCTTTCCTTCTGTCCACATACATGTGGACTTCCTCTTCTTTCATGTAATGAATGCACCAAAATAAAGCCTATCAGGACACTCGGAGTCACAACCCAAGGTTTCTTCTTAGGGGACTTTATAGGAGCTGCAGGAAAAGAGCCAACAAATTAGTAATGGAAGGCAATATTTGTAGTGGGGGTGGAATATATGTTCAGTGGGATATTAGTCAACAGGCCATTTACTTTTAGTGATAAACATGAAAGCATCATATCTAAAGCTCATTAAGATCTGTTCTTTTCCTTGTACTCTGTACTTCCCTATTCTTTTTCAAGCATTCTGTATATATCTTGTTCCAAATTAATTGCATGTAATCCTATTCATTAGGATAGATAGTCCATGAGGACAATGACTAGTTTCACTTTTTTAAAAAAAGTTTCCCAGTTTTTATCCCACTGCCTGGCACACAGAAGTACTTAATAATTGCTTATTATTATTGTTAGTCATGATAAGCTATTAACATATGGAATGTATTACCAGAAGAGAGATTGTTTTCCCTCTCATTGTACTGCTTTTGTTCAAAGGCTAGATGAGCAACGGTTGGGATTGTTTTCAAAGTAATTATTTTTTCAAAAATGAGATGGCCTCCGAGGTCTTATCTATTCTGAAATTCTGAGAATCTGTCAGACCAGGAGATGTTTAAACCAAGTTCAAGGAGTAATAAGCATCTTACCTGTTATACAAGTTTAGGACCATAATCTTCCAAAAAGCTCAATACTTACAAAGATCTGCAGGTGTATCTGTAATTTTCACTCTTCAAGTGAAATTTGAATCCCTCCAAAATGTTTTAGATAAATGTGGCCCAAAGGATTCATTAAAAGGAGAAGAGTAGAGGACACAATTCTGAGCCTTCCTGAAATTAGCTATATTAATCTTTGCCCAAATGATGCATGATCTGCCCTCATATCTCTACTCAAAGTTTAATCTGCTCAATAAACCAACCATAATAAACTGGTGCTTAGCTGTTGTTGCCTTAGATCATAGTTCCCTGCCTGTGAACCATTAGTGCCTGGTGACTTATTCAATGATTCAGTTTAAGAAATATAGTTACAAGAGAATATGGTGGAGTGGAAAGGATGCTGAGTTTGGAGTAATAGCATAACATCTGATTAATTGAAATCCTGCCTCTGCCTTTATGAAACTTTGGACAAGTAGTTTCACTTCTCAGTTTCCTCTACAATGATATGAGAGGGTAAGGTTAGAGGGCCTCCGAGGTCCCTTCAAAACTCTAAATCTGTGAGCCATGCAGAATTGGAAGGGAACTTAGATAACATTTAATCCAAACCCTTCACTTTACTGAAGGAAAAATTAAAATCCAGGGAAATTAAATGTTTTCCAGATTCCTATAGCAGATCTGAGATTAGAATCAATGCTCTATTTTATATATTTTTGATAAACAATAAAAATGTCCACATCTTTGTGTATATATATATATATATATATATATATATATATATATATATAATTTATCAAATATATGTAATTCTGTCCTCATAATTGTTTGTATTATGTCTTATTACCTTTGTAAAGGTGTTTTTGAATCAAATAACCAACTCTTGGGGTTTTTTCCTTTGTTCATGTGATACACTATTCCATTCTTTTTACAATATAAAATAATCCTGGGTTCTTCAAATTTACTTTCCTTATTATTTGAACATCTTTCTCCTTGCGACTTGCAAAATGTGTTTGTCGTTGAAACTGTTAAATTTAACCACCACATATTTTGGAATGGGAAGAGTAATTTGCATTCTCTCAATCTGTGCTTGATTGTGTGTTTAAAAAAGTCCTACATGATTTTGTTATATTTTCTACATTATAATTGTAATCGTTTGATTTTTTTGTTTTCTTCTGGGAGACCTATGGTCCTCAAATTCTCAGTATATCCTATCTTCAAAGCCAGCTGCTTCAGCATATATAAAATTTGCATTTTTATGTCTCTTCTGACAAATTTTCTCCATTTTAGAAATTTTGTTTTCCAAATCTATTGTTGATATTACAAGGTATACACTGGGTAAGGGCTCATAAGAGATCAAAGTTCAGAGGAGAAATTTCTCTTATGACTTATTTGGATTAATAACAGAATATAGATGAGGATAAAAGAGGAATTATTCATTAATCAGGGAAATAGACAAATTCCATAAAGAAATACAAGACAAAAAACCACGTATTTTGTCCTTAAGGGTGAAAATAAAAACCAGTTGAAATTCTACCCTCTATATTCTAACCTATTGGTCATCTATCTGTCTCCTTTTTTTTTCTTCTACTCCATTCTCTTCAAAATCTCTTATCCCTTCCAGAACATCAGCAGCTCACTTTATTCTGAAAGAATTTTTCTGGTTATCTCAGCATGGTCTAGTTCACTTCGGAATCATTCCAAACCCTTTCCTGAGTTTCAGGTTTTGTCCTTGTTTGTGTGTCTCTATGTATGTATCTTCTGAATACATTTTCTCTCCTTTCTCTGATCTGAGAATATTTGAAAGGAAATGTTGTTTCTCTTGTAGAAGGTCATTATCTCTGTCTTCCATTTCCTTATCCTGGTCTTCCTTGACTTATTTGCCTGGACCTAGTTGAGGGATCCACACTAAGCAAGAGTATATAGAAGGTGAATGAATGAGTTCCTTTCCCTCCATGATTCTCTATTTCTATTCTGTAAACAATTTACTGGTCTATTTATCAATATTTGGTTGGGGAAATTGTTGATCTTTAAATCTTGTAGCCCAGATATTGTCTACATGGGAAATATAAATCTTTTATTCTCGAGGACTCTTGATCTCTCATCCTTACTTGGATTAGGGAAGGCTCAAATAAGATTTTACCTTCCTATCATTGTGTAGGGGAAGGGGTTTGGGAAGGGGCTAATTATAGAAAAAATAGCCTCTTGATGGTAGGTTGGAAGTGAAAATGGAATCTATAGGAATTGCAGAAACCCCTCAGAGAGACCCAGAGCAAGAACCAAGATAGTGCCAGTAACATTAATGACATTTCAAAATGTTAGTAGAAATAGATTTACCTAAGAAACTCCTATGGTTAATGAGGAAGAAAAAATAGGTCTTTGAAGAAGTGTCAGAATAGTGAGGAAGATTAAGTACTAATATGTTCAACTCTTGAACTCTCACTGCAATAGTAGGTTGTGTTCTCGTAGATAGAATGGGGACTGTTCCCATCAAAGTTAGAGAGATGATTTTTGAAGAGATAGCATATTGGACAAGCTCTCATCCATTGCGCTCCCCATCTAACAGCTCATAACTGTTCTTGCCTCACTCATCACCAGGAAATTAGATTTCATCTAATCTAACCTCTTATATTCTACTCTAACCAGCTCAGTATTCAGTTAAAAGATTCCATCCTCATGCAGCAAGCCAACAGGAAAGTCATGGAGTGTCCAGGACTGCTCTGAATCCAGGAAATACCCTGCCTAGGAGCATCTTACCATTGCTCCAGCTGGCACTAGGCAGAGCACAGTGTGCTTCCTCAAAAGTCTGGACCTAATTACCTAATCCCCCTCCCATCAAATTTGATTCTGTCTTTTAAAAATTCTTTTTCTGATTCTTATTCTTCTTATTATTATTATTATAGCTTTTTTGTTTTTTTTAATTATAACTTTTTATTGACAGAACATATGCATAGGTAATTTTTTACAACATTATCCTTTGCACTCACTTCTATTCCAACTTTTCCCTTCCCTCCCTCCACCCCCTCCCCTAGATGGCAGGCAGTCTTATACATATTAAATATGTTATAGTATATCCTAGATACAATATATGTGTGCAGAACCAAATTTTTTGTTGCACAGGAAGAATTGGATTCAGAAAGTAAAAATAACCTGGGAAGAAAAGCAAAAGTGCAAGTAGTCCACATTCATTTCCCAGTGTTCCTTCTCTGGGTGTAGCTGATTCTGTCCATCATTGATCAATTGGAACTGAATTAGATCTTCTCTTTGTTGAAGATATCCACTTCCATCAGAATACATCCTCATACGGTATTTGTTGAAGTGTTGTTGAAGTGTATAATAATCTCCTGGTCCTGTTCATTTCCCTCAGCATCAGTTGATGTAAGTCTCCCCAGGCCTTTCTGAATTCATCCTGCTGGTCATTTCTTACAGAGCAATAATATTCCATAATCTTCATATACCATAATTTACCCAACCATTCTCCAACTGATGGACATCCATTCATCTTCCAGTTTCTGGCCACTACAAAGAGGACTGCCACAAATATTTTGGCACATACAGGTCCCTTACCCTTTTTTAAGATCTCTTTGGGATATAAGTGATGAGGGAGATTCAATTCGTGCCCTCCAGGAGTAGTTGATTTAAAATTGTAGTTGCTCCTAGAATAATAGTCTGTTAAACATGTTCATTTTGTCCAGCAAAAAGGCATATCTTTATCAATGACTGAAAACACTGCTTTCCTGGAGGGCAGAGACTCTCTCTACCTTTTCTCAGTATCCCTAGCTTTTAGTATTTCTGGCATATATTGTAGTAAGTGCCTGCTGATTGAATAATAGATTGATTTTTGAGTAACTTTTGTGAAAAGGTTTCTGGTATTAAAGAAATACTTGAAGTGTTTGAAAGTGAAATGTCAGTGTGTATTTATCCTCTTATGAATAGATGGCAACCCACCTGAGGACTCCAGCTAAAGTTGGAATCTGGAGGTAGAGAGAAACATTCTTCATGGAGCTTCAGTGAGTAGCAACTGATAATGACCAAAAGACCAATGGGGCAGGAATAGCAGCCATATAGTATCAGCAAGGACCAGTACTTATCAAAGATTATTCACTGACAGGGATGACAAGAACAGTACACTCCTTGTCATTCAGGATTTTAAATTTCCAGGCCTTGGGAAAGAAAGCAACAGGTTGACCTCCCTAGGATATGACTTTATAGCATTACAGGCATGAATCATCTCTTCATGAGTGTGCTTGATCACTTATGTCCCTTATGTATGTATTCTTACATGCATATTCTTTTTGCATGTCTTTAAATATACTTTCTGAGTTCTCGCCATTGTTGATTGTTTTTATGCATGTGCTTGTGTTTCAGAATGTGCTCCAACTTTATAAGGGACACATTTTCTTACTAATTTTCTTACTATGTACTTTCAGTAAATGCCTTTAGTTTGAATTGCATATGTCCTCTGGCTGATTACTACATCTAAACACAATGGTGGGGGGTTTACAACCTATGACTTTGAGTAGAAATGGATCCACAGAATACCTTCAACTCTAGATAGTTTTGTTGAAGGATCCACCATGTAAGTTGGATTTGCCTCCACATGTTATACTTTATAAAAGCATATAGTTCACAAAAGTCTTGGTGAAGTATTAAGCCTTAATAATACTAGTTCTTTTAAGAACCTTTGTATTGTTTAGAATTTTCTTACAATTGCAGTCATCATTTGTCTATAGTTCAAGAAGTCTGACACATCTATCTGAACTGATTTCAAATGAAGCATGCAAATCCAAGAAAATAATATACTCTGGGTTTATAATTATATAATCAAACAACAACAGCAAAAAGAAACTAAATGTGAGTGTTTTCTAAGATTATCACATTTCTACTTTGTTGGCAAGTAGGTAGCATAGTGCTACCATGGAAAGGCTGACTTGAAATCTCAAGTCAGCAGCTCTGTGATCCTGGCTAGATCTTAACCTTACCCCCTCAATTTCCTTATTTGTAAAATGAGGTTAATAATAGTCATCACAGGGTTGTTGTGAATATCAAATGAGATATTTGTAAGCACTTTGTAAACCATGAAGTGCTATAGAAATATTAGTTATTATTTTCTATATACCTATATATGTTGTAAATTTCATTACAATGTAAATTCTTTGAGGGCAGGAACTATATTGTGCTTTTTTTTTTTACTTCCAGAAGTAACAAAGTAACCTAACATATAGTAAGCATTTAGTAAAAGTTCTTTGATTAAGAATGCATTCAAAGGCAGAGCTTGACAATTATGCTTTTTTCTCATATCTCCTAAAGTCATTAGTCTAACAATAAAGTATGTGATCTGGAAATAATTGGTTAACTTCATCGTTTTGGGGTTTAGGAATGATTATTCACGTACTGGAGATTTAGAGTCTTGTAGAAGTAGTGCTAACTGTTCCCAGACATCTTCAGAAAGAAATTTTGTTGCATCAAACCATAAATCTATTGAAGAGGATAATGTGTTCCTGCATGATGGGACCTGGAGAAGTGGGAGAGATGGTGTTGAGAAAGAGAGACAGAGACAGAGAGACAGAAACAGAGAGAGAGAGACAGAGAGAGACAGAGAGGGAAGAAGAAAGGGAAGAAGAAGAAGAGAGAGAGAGAGAGAGAGAGAAACAGAGAGAGAGACAGAGAGGGAAGAGGAAGAAGAAGAAGAAGAAGAAGAAGAAGAAGAAGAAGAAGAAGAAGAAGAAGAAGAAGAAGAAGAAGAAGAAGAAGAAGAAGAAGAAGAAGAAGAAGAAGAAGAAGAAGAAGAAAGAGAGAGAGAGAGAAAGAGAGAGAGAGAGAGAGAGAGAGAGAGAGAGAGAGAGAGAGAGAGAGAGAGAGAGAGAGAGAGAGAGAGAGAGAGAGAGATTCACAGGAAAAGTCTTTATACCCCTGAACATGCCTTTCACTAAGAAATGATTTCATTTTATGCTCCTCCTACCTTTCTTTACCTCATAATCTACTCTTTAGACATAGTCTTCCTTCCAATACTAACCTCTTGGTTTCTGTGGTATCTGGGGCTCAGCCCACCTCTCACACTGACAAAGCAAACCAGGAACTGAGAATTTAATCAGAGAGAAGCCTTTTGGTGGTGAATCAATTGTTGGCCATTACTGGGGAAGTGAGTAAAACTATATGTCAAGTAGGTGTCTGTGAGAGGAGAATTAGACCTCAGGTTGTGGGTAGAGGAACTCCAAGGAGGAAGAAAAAGGGAATTTATAGAAGACTCTAAGGTTATCTCAGAGTCATTTGCTAGTCACTTGATTCCTACTGAGGGAGGGGGAAGGTATACACAAAATTTATACACAATATGAAGGAAAGTGAAAAAATGAAAAAGGTCTAGGGAAAGTGTTATGAAAAATTTGATGAAAGATCACTTTTACTGAGTCAGTACTAAGGGAAGGTAGCATGAGTAGCACATGAATTCAACCAGTAAAGAAAGAAATATACTTGACAGATTGAAATTGGAGGCAGAAAGGAGTTTATTCCATAGAATGAAGACTGCATTACCTAAGATGTTGATATAGGAGAAGACAGGATAAAAACATAATGTAGAGAAAACTCCAGTTATTTCTAGAATATAGGTAACAGGGAATAGAAAGTTAAGCCAGGAAATGTAGGCTAAAACTACAGTAAGCAAGCAAACAAACAAACCATTTTAATGCTGAAGTTAAGGATTTTTATGGGTAGCTCCCCACAGATTTTTGTAAAGGAATGACTTACCCAGGGTGGGATATGAGGAAGATTAAATGGTTATGCCCAGCAAAAAAATGGGAAAGATAAAAGAAGTAAGAAAGCCTATTAAAAACCATTAAAACAGAATAAGTGAGATGAAATGAAGCGTTGAAGAAGGACATTTGGTGTCCTTCACCATCATTCATGTGGAAAAAAAAATGCTCAAACAAGAAGAATATCATAGAGGCTGAATCCATAAGCCATGGTAGCTGGATAATTGAGGTGGTTGAGGTAATTCCAAAACTGCTTACGATTTGGGGAACTTGGTAACTTCAGCAATGTGACTAGAGAAGTTAGAAAAAGGAATAGGTTTTGTTATAAGATGATGTATTTATAGGACTATAGGATCAGAGAAGGGCAATTAGGTGGCACTGCAGTGGATAGTGCATCAAGAAGACTCATCTTCCTCAGATACTTACTAGCTATATAAGTCTGGACAAGTCACTCAATCCTGTTTGCCTGAGTTTCTTCACCTGTAAAATGAGCTAGAGAAAGAAAGGGAAAACCACTCCAGAGTCTTTGCAAAGAAAACCCCAAATGGAGTAATAAAGAATCAGACATGACTGAAATTACAATAAAAGGAACAGAAATCTAGAGCTGGAAGGGATCCAAATGGGCATTTTGTCTAATCCACCTATTTGACAAACAGTAGAACTGAAGCTCAGAGATGTTAAGTGCTTCCTGATGTCACAGAGGGAGTAAATATTCAGGTAAATACCCAGATCTTTAGGAATTTGAACACTCATTCATCTTTCTGTTCTACTCTGTTGACTTAGACATCTTCTTGGCCTTTCTGCTGACTCTGACATTGTGTATCACTCTCTTCTCCTTAAGATTCTCTACTTTCTAACTTTCTGTGACTCTGCTCTCCCTTGGTTTTCCTCCTACCTGTTATACTGCTTTTCCTTCTTTGTTTTGCTGAATTTCTATTCATGTCACACACAATAACTGAGATTATCTTTCAAGCTTCTGTTTCAATTCTTCTTTTATCATTAGCTTCTATGCACTCAGTTGCCATCACTACACAAATGATTCTCAAATGTATTTTCCCATCTACTGTCTTTCCTCTGCATCAATTCTTTATCATCAATTTCCTATTAGATATCCTGTTGTCATCTCAAACTCAGTTTGTCCAAAACAGAATTTATTACCCTTTCCTCCAAATCCTCTCTCTTTGTAAATTTCACAGTTATTGTTGAGAACACCACTATCCTTTCAGTCACCAGGGTCTTACTATGCCTTCACTGATTCCTTTCTCTTAAACAAAATACCTATCACTTGTTAAATATTGTAATTTCTTTCTCTGAAACATCTTTTGATGCCATCCATATCTCTATTATATAGCCCCCATTCTATTTCAGACCTTCATCAACTCTCCTCTGAACTATTTCAATAGCCTCCTAACTGATTTCACTGCCTGAAGTTTCTCCCTACTCTGAACCATCCCGTACTCTGTGGCCCAAGTGTTTTCCTAAAGTTGAGGATGTCAATTCTCTATTCAATAAACTCCAGTAGTTTCTTATTACTTCCTGGGGAAAATTACTTTCTCATTAAAAATTTATCATAACCTGTTTCCCAACATGTCTTTTCAAAGTCTTTCTGCTACATTCCAGATATCCATAATAGCCTCACTGTTGTTATTTGTGTATGACATTTCATCTTCCATCCCTCCTAATTTCTGACCTTAGGATTCCTGAGTTCCTTTTAAAACCCTCCAGGAAGTTTTTCCTCAGCTGCTAAACAAATTAAAACTCTAATGATGATTTTGTGAAGCTCTGCCTCACTTAAATCTAATTGGTGATGTTATGATCCTCTTTGATAATGAAGGACTAATAACAACAATAACTATTTTGACTTCCTTTGAATCTTTGGTATTTAACACAATTCCTAATGAGAAATGAGGTTGGTGACTTTGTACAGCCCTCCCTCACTTAAATTCAATTCACTTGCATGTCCCTGATGTCATAGTCCTTTTTAAGAATGAAGGACAAACAACAACAGTTCCTGATTCATGGTAGGTACTGTAGAGGGTCACAGACAGTGGAGAATCCTGGGCAATGTATAAGACCCTTTAGTACAGTAAAAGAAACCTTGCTGATACATCTGGTTTAACTCCCCATCCCCCGAGGGCATTTCAGCCTTCCTGAGAAGTCAGGAGACATGTTATAATTAAAGCAGAGTTACACTAAAGTGGCAAGGAGACATCTGCACACAATAGCAAGTTGTTTATATGTTCCCACATGTGCAGTATATAATTAGCACATGCACACTGTGCATATAAGGGTATTAGGGTATATAAGATTGAGAGAATTTGGAATAAACAAACTCAAGAATTCCGCCCCTTCATTCCTCATTCATGATCAGGATTGGGGTTGGTACCTAAATCATCTAGTGAGCAGGTCTGGATATGGTACCTAAGAAATATTTTTTCATTGGTTGTTAATTGATTGGCATGAGCAGAGCACCTGAGGTTTACAGGCAAAGCTACTTATGAGTCAGTTAGAAATACAGGAGCTAAGCTCCAGGAAGATGAGATGAATGCATAGTTAAAGTAATTACCAGTGTGTGAGTAGCAACTAATACCCTGGGACAAAAATGAAATAAGCCTCTCTATGATCAGCAGCCAAGGACCCTACATTCATGCAGATCCATACACTGGGATGAGATATAATATAGTTGTAAGAAAAAAACTTATCTTCAGACAGACAATAGAACGCAAATCTTACTTGTGAGGTTTAGTGACAAATTCTAAGAAATAACCCAATTAATTAAGATCCTGATACTGTAGAGACTGTGACCACTGATAATAAAGTTATTGTTGTTATTATGTTATTATTGTGTCTACATCTATGTGCCCACTGTGCTTTGTACATAGTAGATGCTTAAAATTTGATGAATTGGACTGAATTGAATCAAATGTAATAAAAAGATCTTTGGCTTCATAAAAAAATGCTAATTTGTCACCTTCTCTCTGATGACTCTGTTTCTATAGCATCACTGCATAGAAGGCTGGCACCAGAGAACTACAGCCCCTTGTTGGCATAAGTGATTGGACATGAACATACATCTAAAGGTATCTATGGTTTTAAATTCTCTTACGGGGAGGAATAGCATTTCCCCCATTGATGGCAGGTAATTCCAAGTACTTTGAGAACAACTATGTTCCCCAGAACAACATCCCAGTCCCCACAAACCTTTTCTTTTGTGGAGAGGTGACCTCTCAACCATCTCTGTAGATTCTCTCTGTCCCCTGCTCCTCAGCAATCACTGATCCTGAAGACCCGCCCCACTGAAAAGCAATGTCTAATCACCAAAGCCCCCAGCACTATCTGGTGTTTTGACATGAGAATTGGTTGTGATTTTGTCGATGGAGATGATATTAAGGAAGAAACATTATCTCTGTTTTACCACTGCACCCATGGGATCTTTACATCTGGCGTCCAGATGGCAGCTCCTATGTGTATTATTTATTATAATATTATTATTATGTCTTTGTATCCACATTTCATAGAATGGTGCTTTGTACATAGACCTTATTAATTTATTTTAATTCATTAAACCAAGTTTTCCCAAAGCTTAAGAATGCTTTCCTCATTGGACTGTGAAATCCCTTAAGGTATATTTTATCTTAATTTGAATTCAATTGACATTTACAAATGTGAATGGCACAGTGCCAGCCACCATTCTGGGAAACACCACTTAACAGTGATTAGAATCTGGGGTTTCCTGCCCTAACCATAGACTCTATTTCCCTTTCTCTCTTATACATACCAGACTGAGATGGGTTCTGCCTGGTGACAAATGTCCTAGTTTGTACTGACAGGAAGGCAGAGTCCTGGAAGCACCAATACCCATCTGAGCATGGCTGAGGAATTAGGAAATGCATATATAGGGTCACATTTCATACCTGGGCACTACTTTTCTTAACTCCTGCAGAGGCAAGGAAGCCCTCTAAAATATAGAAATGGAGAATAAAAGGATGAGGAGGAGAGAATCATTCACATGTTGGCTGCTCATGCTAGGTGTGTTTGGTCTGAATGAGCTCCAGGCAGGTAAGTCCAAGGGGAGGAGGGAAGGAAGATTGAACAAATGCATTTGGGGTTTAAAAAGGGAGAGAGAGCTCTTGTACCCAGTGCTTATCAGAGGGAAGGTACAAGACTGAGAAGATACAGCTATACAAATAGACAAATCAAAATAAAACCCAAACCTAAACAGGGCTTGGGATGTTTCTTAAGTGAATTCAACCAAGTAGAGTTAATTAGAAAAATGTTTCAGAACAAAACAGTGAGCTTCCTTAAATATACAGGGAGGAAGTAACAAATCCAGATTTGGGAGAGCCTCTAAAGGCAATGAAGGAAAAAAATAAGGAGCTATAAATTGACAATCTTTGGAGACAATCTAGAGGATGAGAATGCCATAAATTGCTGACTGGAACTTCAGCACTCTATTATTATTTTAAAGTTTTGTACCCTTTGTGCAGAAGCCACTTACTGGTAATACAATCTATAGAATACTGAGACTAGAGTCAAGAAGATGAGTTCAAATCTGATATTAGACACTTATTATGACCTTTGACAAATCCTTTTGCCTTGGTTTGCCTCAGTTTCCTTAACTGTAAAATGAGGATAATAATAGCATCTACCTCACAGAGTTCTTATGAGGATTAAATGAAATAATATTTGTAAAAAGTGCTTAGTCAATGTGTTAGCTGACACATAGAAGATACTCTATAAATGCTGATTCTCTTTCTTTTTCCCTATTTTATGATCACTTTTTTTTCTGATATCACTTTTGACCATAAGGTGTCTCCAATAATTAATTAGGGCAGGTCAAAAAGGAAATCTCTCTCTTGACCCAAGGAGAAGCAAGTGGTAATCTCTTCTGAGGTCAAGATTGTGTACTTCTTTAGAATTAGTAAGAAGTGAAGTAAATAAGCATTGGAGTCTGGATTGTGGAGGCAGCAGGAGCCAGACCCAGGATAAGAGGAAGTGTATAGGAGACAGAGAGGAATTCAAAGGAAATAGAAACAATTCTGGGTTTTCTGTGTCTGCCAAGGTTGACTTTGAGGTTCATCATTATTACTATAACTGGGCTTTTCCTTGATAGCTATAAGACTGGGCCCAGCCTCAAACATTCAGATACAAGATAGAGAGACATAGTAGGCAAGTAGCTGATCTACTAAATGGATCTGTAATTTGGCTTTAAAAACTTGTGGCAGCACATAATGAATGAGGAAGTTGTTCCTTTCTTACCTGGTTCTACATCTGTGGGGACCTCTAGAGAATGGAGATCAAGTAAAGCCTGAAATAGCAATACTCCACTTTAGCTTAGTAATAGTACTGTTGGACAAAGGAATACTGTTATGCTTTCATTTATTCCAATATATACCACCCACAGACCCCTCATTTTACAGGTCTGCATTTTTCTTCCTTAAATTTTATCTCACTTAATTTTATCTCTTGTTACAGTCTATATAATATTGGATCCCAAATCCCATCCAGAGTCATATTATCTTAAAATTTTATAAGAATGCTTCCTGTACCTTCATGCAAAACATTGATAAATATGTTGGACAGAATAATGCCATGGACAAATTCTTGGCACAGTGGACCCAAACCCTGACTCCTGATTGATATTAAATAATGTAAAACAATACTTTGGGTCCAGTCATTTTACCAGATCTGGATCCAATAGGAGGCACCTCTTCATTTGATCCTCAAAGATGCCATGAAAAATACTGTCAAATATCCTGCTGAAGTCCAAATATACTATGCAGAATTCTTTTCATCCATCACCCTGGGAACACTAGTAAAAAATGAAATGGACTTGATCTGCCAGATCTGAATCTGATACACTCACATTGACTTATTGGGGTCATTACTTCCATTTTTGAACTGTTAGCAATTATCTCTTGAATAATGTATGATAGACATTTCCCATTAAATGGATTCAAAATCATTGGAATATAGACATAAGAAACCACCTTTTAGAAAATTGGATAATTTATATGTCTCCAATTCTGCATTGTCTTTCCCATTTTCCATGATACGTCAATAGCAATTCAATAAGACCACTTGTGATTTCTTTATTGGTGTGGTCTATGGTGTGGTTTGTCCAAATTGAATGACTTTACCCCATTGAGAACAGTTAGAGATATATCACCTTCTCATTTATCTTGGATTTCAATGACATGTTTATCCCATTTGTTCTATCCATTCATTTATAAAGATGATTCTCTATGGTAGAGAATATGGACACAAAATGGGAGTTGAGGTCCTTCAAATCATCTTTCATTATTATTATCCAAGCTATGTGAAGAATGAGTCTTGCATGCTCTTTGATCTTCCTTTTGTTCCCAACATAGTGCAAAATCCTTTAATATTTCCATGGCATTCCCAGGGAGTCTCAACAATTACGACTCAAATTTAATTCAAATTTCAAGTGAAATTTAATAATAAATATTTGCAAAATGTCCATTATGTATAAATTCCTATACTCAGGAACTTAACTGTGGAAAAAAATGAAAGAGCCTTGTTCTTGTATTCAGTTCATCATTATTACAACTAGTACCTATAGAGCACCTACTATGTGCCAGGCACTATGCCACACACTTTACAAACATTATCTCACTTGATCTCACAACCACCCTGGGAGGTAAATACTATTGTTGTCATTTTCCAGGTGATATTGAGACAAATAGAGATAAAGTGACATTTCAGTCATTTCAAGTGTGTCCAAATCTTGATGACCCTCTTTGGAGTTTTCTTGGCAAAGATATTAGAGTGGTTTGGTATTTCCTTCTCTACCCATGATCACACAACTAGCAAGTGTATGAGGCCGCATTTAAACTTAGAAGATGTCTTTCTTCTTCCAGGTTCAGTGCTCTAGCTACTGTGCCACCTAGCTGTCCATTAAGTGATATATAACAAGCGTAAGATAGAAGACATATCCTCACTGACTTAAATTATTCTGGAATTTCGTAGTTCTGATATTTTTACAGATTATGTCACTATTTTGTGATCATTCCATTATCTACCCTTAATTCTGAATTTTGTATTTTTTTAGTCTAAATCAGAAAGTCTTTCTTGTGACTCCTAAGATACTTCCACAAATCTTTGCTTCTTTATTGAAATCATTTGTGCTTATTTTGTGAGAATTTTGGTCTTGAAAGGATCCTACAATTAAAATAGCACTGGCTCTAACCTCTGAAGACTTGAGTTCAAATCCTCCCTCTAATGTTCAAGTGATCACGTGATCTTGGGTATGTCACTCAACTTTGCAAAGAAGTTAAGGAAGCATTAGTCTTTCAACTCTACTATAAAAGTCAAGTTTGTCTATTATCATTTCATAATGTTTAATTTCTTTTTCTTTTTACCCTGCTGTAGTTATTGATTACATTATTTTTGTGGTTCTCCTTTTTTTCTCTGTATCAATTCATGCCTTCCTAAGCTTCTTTGAATTCTTCATATTCATAATTTCCTAATAGCATAGTAACATTCCATTTCATTCATGTATCACAAGATGTCCAACCATTCACCCACTGAGACACCTCCTCCCTCTCATTATCTATTCCTCTCATATTTTCCTTGTAATTTGAAATGGCATAATATATTTCTTCCAGAGTTCTAGTATTTCTACTTCAGCAACCCTTAACTCTTTTTTTCCTGAGGCAATTGGGATTAAGTGACTTGTCCAGGGTCACACAGCTATGAAGTGTTAAATGAACTCACATCCTCCTGACTTCAGGGCTGGTGCTCTGTCCACTGTTCCACCTAGCTGCCCTAATCCATAACTCTCTAATAATCAAAATAACATACATAATAGCATTCTAACTTGTTATGAGGGATAAAGTTTTCAGTAGATGAACAAACCCTTCAGTGCTGAATAAGGTTGGCTTGAAGCAAACGGTTCCTCATTCTCAAAGCTTTCAAACAATCACTAAAAGCAGATTTTCACATCCTCTGTAGAGTTCTAAGCTAAAAGGAGTGATATTATTAAGTCATGGAATTATAGGATTTAGAGTAGGAAGAATATTAGTAATCCAAGGATATAAAATTCAAACAGCAATGGATCCATGAAGACCATACATCTACTTAGAATACCACAAATTAAGATTATATATGTTGTATTTTATTTATTGTGTTAAATATTTCTTAATTACATTTTAATCTGGTTTAGGCTAAAATCTAGAGTTTCATAAGCTACTCGTGGCCTGTTGCAGCTAGTTTGGCATTTCTATGACCAACTGACATTTTAAATGGAAGAAACTGAAGTTCAAAGAAGTGAGTAATTTGCCAGGCTCATATAGACAGTCAATAACAGGGCCAGAACTCTAGGGTGAGTTCTCTAACTCCAAATCCCTCATGGTATATCACCCTCATGACTGGACCCACAAGCCAATAAGTCAAAAAGCATTTATTGCTTACCCTATGCCAGGTACTTTTGTGAGGATTATCACCGCAGGTTCTCTCATGTGCTACAAATGAGTGGGACCTTTAGGTATTTTAGAGAAACAGTTATAACCTCATGAAATGTATTGGGGAATCACTGACAAAACAGTCCCTTGTTTCCCTTTTCAGAGGAAAATAAAACTAGCCTAGCACAAGATCCTACCCATGTGGATAAAAATCCTGAAGAACCCAAAACACTGAAAGGTATGTTAACTGAATGCCCTACCTCACTCATTTTCTTTGTCAACCCTGACTGTGCCAGTCCATAATTGCAGAAAGATAATGGGCCAGTCTCTTGGACACCAGCATTGCTTCTCATCCTTAAATTCAATGACCGTCTATGAAGCCAGAATGAATGAAAATGCTATTATTCTCTACGAGAGCATTACCCATGTCTACTCCTCTAGCACTCTCATATTGAAGCCAGATTACCATCCTGTCTTCACTAATGCTTCTAATGTTTACATAGTCTAATCTACTCCTTGATAAAACAGAAGACTAGGATTAGAAAAGTACTTATCCCACCAAGGAAGAACTGACACAATCTGTTAACAGATTAAGTAGTCTTGCTGTGCACTCAGTCTAAATGCTATATACCAAATAATGCCAGGTACACTTAGCTCTCCTGACTATTTCGAGGGAAATTGTCATAGTTATCCTACTGATACAGAGAATGAAAGGGAGATGAATAAGAGGTATGATGTATGGTACTGAAACTTCCTTGTTTTTTTTCCCCTTCTTGTCATGCAGGGTATCACAGGCACGAGGGACAATTTATTGCAATGGGAACAAAACATCATCTCTTCAACTTCACCATAATTCATGTTATCGATGATGTGCAGGCGTGCTCTTATGATAAACAGGGCACACAAACTATATTCAATAAAGCATGGATCACCGAGGCACTAGGGAAAGACTACATTAAGCATAAGAAGGAAGTTAATTTAAGCACTCAGACTTATTTCAATTGGCTCCTCAAGTTCCTTATACGGAATGACACCAAAAGTGATGGTAAGTGAGCCAATTGGAATCCATACATTCAGAGTTAGAAGGGACCTCAGTGGTCATGTGGTTTAACCTATTAATGAAAGATATCTCTGCTATACCATACCCAATAAGTACCTATCCAGCCCCTAAAGATATCCCAGAAGGATAATTGCACCATCTCTTGAAGCAGTACATTCAATTTTTGGCCAGAAGTGTTTATTAGGAACAGCTTAAATTTCCTTCTTATTATCATCTGTAGGGCCAAAGCAAAGTCTAGTCATTTCTCCACGTCATAGCACTTCATATTTTCAGACTGCTATCATGTCCCTGCTCTTGCTACCAAGTTTTCTTTTATCTAAGTTTAATATGTCCAGGTCCCATACCATTCTGGTTGCCCTCTTATGTACTCTCACCAGAATATCAATAACATGGTTTATATGATGTCCTAAAATGAACACAATACTTCAAGTGAGATCTGACTAAGACAGAACACAATGATATTTGTTATTGATGCTTCAGTAATTTTATTATGTCCAACTCTTCCTAACCCTATTTTAGCTTTCTTGGCAAAGATACCAGAATGGTTTGCCATTTCCTTCTCCAGCTCATTTCACAGATGAAGAAAGTAAGGCAAATGGAGTCTGATGACTTGCCCAGGGTCACACATCTAGGAAGTATCTGAGGTCAGGTTTGAACTTGTGAAAACGAGTCTTCCTGACTCCAGATCAAATACTCTTAACTATGTGCAACCTTGTTGCTTGCACACTGGCATTATCACCTCCCAATTTCTGAAACTGATGTTTTTTATATTACATCTCAAGATCACATGAACTTTTTGTCTGTTGTATCATATTGGTGACTCAAATTAAAATTGAAAATTATGAAATTATGATATGCTGATATTCTTTTAAAAAAACTACTCCCTAACTCAATCTCTTCTATTATATTTTTAGTTGATAATTTTGTACTAGAGTGCACGATTTTTTACCATTTTATGCAGTGTAGTACTTTAGTCTTTTAAGATCCTTGTGGATCCTGATTCTGTTGCCCAATAGGTGTCACGTGCAAATTTGATAAATATGCAATCTATGACTTCATCTAATTAATATTTTAACCAATATGGGCAGCTGGAATTAAAAAATTTAAATGTAGAAGGTGCATTGCTATAGAAAGAGAACTGTATTTGAAGTCACTAGGTTAGGGAAAATTTCCTAACAGCTAGAGCTGTCCAGCAGAAGTGAGATGACCATATTGGATTGAGATAGATGGATTCCTCATGATCTGAGAGTTGATTAAATGACCCCTGAGATTCTTTCTAATTTGGAGATTCTGTTAATCTGTGAAGAATTCAGATCTTCAGGTCTTGTCAGTGATGGTGCACATCAAGGAAACTCCTCAGGAAAGACATTTTTCAGAGTAATAAAATCTTAGAATTTGTCCACAACCCCCAAAACCATCTTGTCCCCTTTCCATTGTTGCTTTTTTATGGCCACAACCACCATGTCCAACTGATGAGTTCTAGATCACATTACCCTTCCCTTTTCTATTCCCTAATGCTAAAAATATCCTCAGATAACAATTGTGTTTTAAAAGTTTGTCTCCAAGAATGTATAAATTCAGAAAGTATACAGTAAGACATGGTTGGAATGAGGAAGATTCGGTGTTTGAGGTCCCACTTTAGTAACTTATTAGCTATATGGCAAGTCACTGGGCAAATCACTTAGCATCATTCAGCCTTGAGTGCTCATAAAACGAGTACAAATATCACCTCTATAAAATGGGCTTGTAAAAGTTAGCTGTGATGATACTCTATATGTAAAGTTTTCTGAAAATCTTGATGCTATTATGTAAATGTTGGCAATTGTCACCATGATAACTTTGAGGGTTAAGTGAATTACTCAAGGTTATATAGTTAGCAAAAATAAATGACTGCATTCATATTGGCCCTTCTAACTTCAATTGCAATCCTGATTCCATTACATCATACTTACTCATAAATGGTTCTACAGAGAATCACATCATCCAGCTCTTTGCAGACTGTGAACTGGATAATGATATTGAGATTGGCAGCCATGTCAAGTTTGCCATGGATGGTGAAGATTTTATAAAGACAGATGATCAGGATAACCACTGGACCGTCATGAAGCCTGAAGCGGAGAGTTTCAAATCCTTAGCAGAAAGTAATTTGGGGGCCAAAATGAGAGAGAAAGCTATGAAGAAATATTGCTTTGACATGATGCGGAAAATCCTGCAGTACTCAAACATGAAGGAGAATGGTAAGTTGTCAGTCCTTTCTGTTCCTGCCAGGGTTCACTAAGGCCATGAAAGCAAAGCACAGGCTCTCAGAAATTTTATAAACTGAGAAAACTATGACCATGGGCTTGGGACAGACTGTCTCTTGTCAGAGAATCAGTCTAGGTAAGTGTTGGGATTGTCATCAACAATGGAGTAGTCACTAGGTAATAATTCTTCTAATTTACAATAACTGAAGAACATGTATTTGGTATGGTATGGTATGGTATGATATGGTAAGAGTATACTCAGCAACAAGTGAGAGAATACTCTCACTAAGGGTAACATCAATCCTTCCAGGAACTAAAATATGCAAGATTCTGTTCTTAATCCATGAGAATGATTGCTTTAGGGATCTAATAATATAATCATGATCACTATTGACAAATATTCATTAAGAGGCCTCTGTGTCCAAAGTACTATTGTAGGTACTGAATAAAGAAGTATAAGTTACTACCTTAGCCTTCAAGGAGTTCAAGGCCCCTTGAGTCTGAGAGCAGAATGAATGAACATGTGAATTAATGAAAACTGGAAAGAAAAGGTGTTTATCAACTGTTTATGATGTACCAAGCCCTGTGCTAAGCTCTAATTACACAAACAGAAGAGTAAAACAATCCTTTCTGTCAAGGAATTCATAATCTAATTGGGCTATGTTCTACATTAGCAAGGCCCCAGGGATCATAGTGTGCTCTGACATACTCTATGGAGTGTAGGGCTTAAAGAAAGAGAAGCTGATAAAGCCCAGTGATTCTTCATCTTACCAGAATAATTGCAGTTTGTAACTCCTTGGTCATCTAAATAAGCATTGTGAATAGTCATATCCACTATGAGGGTATTTTAAAAGGGGGGGATTACAAGGAATCAGTCCACAACATGTGAGAAGAAGAGAATAGACCTAAAGTTCAAATTAGAGTGGGGCTCTGGTTCTCCTTCTCCCTTGAAAGAGACAATGGGTAAAAATTAGTGTACAATCAGGAGGTAAAAAGGGAAGGAAACTTTGGAAAGAAGTAGGGGAAGTAGGCTTCCAGTGGGCCATCTGGTGCCAAAGCTAACAAATCAGAATTGGGTCTCACATGTTCTAAAGGTTTCATGGTAACAGGTTTAATTTTGTTCACCTGAATTCTTTAGAATCTATCCATTTAAATCCTGTTATTATGAAAGAAATGGTAGGTTAAAAAACTAATGATTTCAGAATGTCCTAGATTCAGAAAGAATGAACAATATATTATATGAGTACAGGATTATTTTCACTTACAATGCTGGAAATAAAAGCAAACCACTGTTATTAATGTGTCAGAAGCAGCATTGGAATGAGAAATTTGAGAACTAGGGCCTAAGGAGAAGATGATTTTTGCAGCAGTTAAAATAATAATAGCTGCCATTTGACAAAGTTAATATTAATAGAGAAAAGAGGGTCAAGTAATGTGGAAGGAAAGGAAAAGAGTTTATAAAAATGATAATAAAAGAACAGAATGTCACTGGTCTTTGGAGGTAACACTTTCTCTCTTGACTTCTCTCTTCAGTGGCCCCTGAAGTAATTGTGTCCCGCCATGATGCTCCAGATGGTGGAGTCACTTTCAACTGCATAGCCACAGGCTTCTACCCTCACTCTATCCAGCTGCATTGGGAGAAGGGTGGGCAGCTGGGTGTGTGGGGGCAAGAGAGCTCCAGTGGCATTTTGCCCAATGCTGATTCTACCTTCTACCTACATATCACACTGGAACTTCCTCCTGGAGATTCAGGGACAGACTACAGCTGTGTGGTAGAGCATATTAAGCTGCAGAAACCAGCTGTGTATCCTGGTGAGTGTTTTTCCCAAGCTATGTGGGCTATGGAATGGGATGTTTCAACCTTTCCCCTACCTTTTCCACACTGAGTAATGTTTAACAAAGCATGTTTTTCACTGCTCGAATTGCCTTCCCTCTCAAAAACGCTTCTTGATTATTTGTTGCCTTTCACACCTTGTAGTCCCTGAGAAGCCCCCTGTGAAGAGGCCATGGGGAATGGCCCTGGGTCTCCTAACAGTCATCATGCTGGTGCTGGGCTGTGCTGGGGCCTTCATCATATGGAAGAAGAAGAAAACAGGTACATTTGTGATGGTAGAGTGGGGAAACTAATGATGCAAGGGCAAGATGAGGAGAAAAAGGAGTATGGGTGAGGATATGACATTGTCCCTAAGCTTCATAGATTTCTTAGGAGAATAATGTTTCTCAGAGACTTAGAGATTGAAGAGATCCTAGATTGTATATCTAATGCAATTGGTATAACTTCCTTGAAAAATGGGCATCTAAATTTTGCATACCCTTTGAGCCAGCATTGCTATTACTGGGTCTGTAGCCCAAGGAAATCATAAAGGAGGGAAAAGAACCCACATGTACAAAAGTTTATAGTGGCTCTTTTTGTGGTAGAAAAGAATTGGAAAATGAGTGGATATCCATCAGTTGGGGAATGGCTGAACAAGTTGTGGTACATGAATGTAATGAAATATTATTGTTCTATAAAAAATGATGAACAAGTTGATTATAAAAAGGTCTGGAAAGATTTACATGAATTGATGATGAGCAAAACAAGCAGAAACAGGAATACTTTGCACACAATAACAGCAAGAATATGTGATGATCAACTGTGAAAGACTTGGTTCTTCTCAGTGGTTCAGTGATCCAAAGCAATCGCAATAGACTTTTGACAGAAAATGTCATCTGCATCCAGAAAAAGAAATAAGGAGACCAAATGTAAATCAACAAATGCTATGTTCACTTCTTTTTTTCTGTTTTTTTTTTTTAATCTCTTTCATGGTTTTTCCCTTTTGCTCTAATTTTTATTTCCCAATGTGATTCATAAAGCAATGTGTATTAAAAATACCAAAAAAAAAAAAAAGAAAGGAAGAAAAATGGACCTCAAGTTCCAATTTATTAACCTCCAATGACAGGGAATTTACTTCTTCCTAGGATAGTCTATTCAACTTTTAGACTTGTAGGAAAGTTCTCCTGACATGAAGCCTAAATCTCTGATTTGTGAGTAAACTCACCAAATTTCTTTTAGTTCTCTTTACTGGGTATAAGAAGGTCAGTTTGATTACCTCTTTCAGTTGGCAGTTATTTAAGTATTTGTATCACAATCACCCGATTCCTCTATCTTTTCTTCTCTAATATCTTCAGCAATTGCCATAGTTTCTAGCTCTTTTGCCATCAGAATAGATCTCTGAATTTCATTCCTGAAATGTAGCATTTAGAATTGAACATGACATTTCAGATGTGATCTGACCAGGAATAATGCAGAGGTCTATATCACCTTCACATTCCTAATTTCTTAATTAAATCTAAAAATAGCATTAGGTTTTTCATATGGATTCATACTTGCCTCTATGACATATATCAACATGCCACCTGTCTTTTTACTATATATTTAATCTTTTATTATCCTGAACTACATAACAACTCAGGATTAAGAACAAATAATTTCTTATTAATTAATAAACTTATTTTCAATTTCCCATTAATTAATTAATTTCAACTAATTGAGGCTGTACTCTAATTCATTGAATATTAATAATTTTATAATTAGAGAAATCACCTCTCACCCTAAATTGCTCACATATAATTTAATAACAATTGAAAACAATAGCAAAGCAAAAAAAAATTTGCCATATTTTGAGTAAATGAATGTTCCCAGCTTGTTACCACCAAATCTCAGTGTAATGCTAGGTGATTCTTCTGAAAAATCTTCTCTGAAAAATATGATCACACACCATTCAGCTTCCTTTGGTTTCCTTCCTCCAAAATGTGCATTTTCATGTCTTTTTAAAGCAAGAGTCAAATTTAGTTACTCAGTAAATAAGTTAAATTATGTTTTTTTATTTATTGCTTCAATAATCTTAGGAAACAAAATGCATTCTACTTGCCAGCTCCTAATAGACATTTCATAGAATCCTCTTTGTACAAGTTCTTTGTAAAATAACTCTTAGGGCAGTGCAAATAAGGAAAAAGTTTTACTTCACTTCCTCTGTATCTTCTCCATAGAGTTCTAATGGATCTTCATAGATCATAGATAAAACATAATTCTAAAGGAAGAAGTCCATTATAGTAAAACATTTTTCAACTGTCACTTCAAACTGCCAAATTCACCTATAATCTATGTGAAAAGCATTTGAGGCAGCACTTTTTATTCACATTAATTATGCAGTCTCCCAAAAGTCTCAGAAAAGTTTCAGAAAAAAGTATTCCCTTCATCTTATATTTTTGAAGTTAATTTCTCATATAATTCAAGAATAAGACTTCATAATTATTCCTTTTTTATTATATATTTTACAATTATATTTTATTTTGTAAAATAATATTTTACAATTATATCATTTTGTTACAATCAGCATGGTATAATGGAAAGGATGTTGGACTTGGATTCAGTAGAGAGCTGAGTTTCAATTCCTCCCATCCTGTTCCAAACATTTTTAGCATTTTGGCCATGAGTAAATATCTCAACCTACCTCTCTGAACCTCAGTTTCCTCATTTGTAAACTAAAAATATTAATATTACTTCAAAAGGGTGTCACAGAATCATGAAATTTGAATTGAAAAGGACCGAATGGCCATGTAGTAAAAACCTTTCTATGAAAAGAATTACCCATGTTGCATACCTGAGAAGTAGTTTCCAGACTCCAACTAACAACCTTCAAGGAAGGAAAATCAACAAGCTCTTGAGGCAAACCATTTTATTTTCCTATAGTGCTGTTAAGAAGGTGTTTTTGGACATCAAGACAAAATTTGTTTCTTTGTAATTTCCATCCACCACTCTTTGGAGGCTCTTTAGGTCTCTGGAGTCACAGATCAAATCAAAATGCTTCTCCAGATAACAGTCCTTCAAACACTTGAGGACAGTTTTAATGCCTCCCCTCTCTTCTAGAGTGTTGTTTTCCAAGCTTAACATCCTTACTGCTTTCAGTGATAGCTCACATGACATTTATTGATATTGATCTTTCTTCGTTCTGGTTCTTCTTTTCTTAATACTCTCTTAAAACTGTAGTAATCAGAGTCTCTAGGAGAAAGGGTTGTGGGACTACAACCTCTTTATTATTAGAAGCTATGACCCTCATAATGTAGTCCATGATTGGCTACTATATCACTTTGCCAAATCAGATTGAGCTTGTCGTGCACTAAGGCCCTAAGATTAATTTTTTCCCAGAACAGCTGCTGGCTAACTATGCCTCCCACATCTTGTACTTGTATTTGTGAAATTGATGTTTTAGACATAAGTATAAGTTTTTTTTATTTAAGTCTATTGAATTTCACCTTATATTCACCCAATATTTTAGCCTAACTCTATTATGCAATGTATTAGCTATCCCTACTAACATTGTGACACTAAAAAATTGATAAATATGCCTTTATCTAGGCCGTTGAATGTTAAACAGCGTAGAATTTATGTTGGTATGATGGTCAAAAAAGATTACATATGCAAAACACTCTGTGAAGTTTAAATTGATACCTGTCAGTTACTATGAAGGAAGGACCAGGGTGGAACACATCGCTGTGGTCTATTGAGTCTTTTTTGGGTCCTGAGCCTTTCTTTCTACAAGTTAATTCTCTTTGTAAGCTTTGTGTAACTTGGCAATCCAACATACATGCCATCCATGTAATTGGAAAAGTAGTTTTTGTAGTATAGAATTTATAAAATCATAAATTTAGAGCTTTAAAGGACATTAATATCATTATTTTACTGATGAGAAAATTGAATTGAGGGAAGAGAAAGGAAAAAGGATTTATTAAGCACTTACTATATACCAAGCATTTGTTAAGTGCTTTACAAATATTATTTTATTTGATCTCATTTGACTTGAAAGATTAGTTAACTTGCTCAAGGTCACAAAGATAGTGTCTGAAGTGGTGTTGAACCCAAATCTTCCTAATTCAATGTTCACAAATGACAGATAACTCCAGTGTATGCAGGAAAGTGCTGGTCTGTCCTTATAAACTCTCAGGTATGATAGGAGATACAATTCTTTCATTCTATTTGGAAAAATGCACAGTTATCTTTGGGAAGTATATTATAGTTTGGAGAAAAAATACTAATAAGATATAGATTTAAGTGTTTCCCAGACTGTGGGCCTTCTACATTTACCTCTATTTCTCTTTCAGGTCCCAGAACTCATGAACAAGCCACAGTGGATGGTGATGGAAGCCTGTAGAGGGAGCTAGAATTTGCCCAATCAGTATCTACAGTACTGAAGAGTCTATGGGCATATAAATAAGTTCTACTATCCTTCTCTCTCTCTTAATCTCTCTTAATCAAGATAGGTCTTTTTAATAATGACAGGAAACATTTACAAAATATATTCTACTTGTCAGCCCATACCAGATTCTTTATAGAATCCTCTTTGTAATAATACAGTTGGGAAAGTTCTGATGAAGAAAAAATTTACCTCATCTGTAAAATGAGCTGGAGGAGGACATGGCAAACTACTCCAGTGCTTTTGCCAAGAAAACCTAAATTGGGATCACAAACAATCATAAAAGAGTGAAAAATGACTAAACAACAACAATATCTGGCAACTAATAGTCAGTTTTTATTGAATTGAATTTCACTGAAGAGAACTGAATTGAATTGGGATGTCCTTAGAAAGGTGGGAAGAATTAATGGTCTCTATTCCTCCTCCTCTTCCTCTTCCTCTTCCTCCTCTTCCTTTATTGCTGTTGCTTTATTAGGCAAATGAGAACTTTCCTTCCTCAGATCTTTGTAGAGGTTCAAAGTGACAGTCCTGAGAAGTCAGATGATCAAATGGAACAAGCAAGGTTGGGAGTCACACAAAGACAAAACAACCAAAATGAATCTGAGAAAACCCTATATTCTTTAGGGTAGAGGAAGATTCACCTCTCTCATATGAGTTCTTCCACTCTCTCACTCTGTCCCTAGGAATTTTGGTAACTGGAAGTGAATAGTCATATAATTTGAACAAGTAGGTACTCCATTTGCTCCAAAATATAATTTTCAGTCTTCATGTTCTTCCTTTTCCATTCCACTGCACATCTTCCTTGATTCTGGAATCTGGGAACTTAACCTGAAAACTTTTCTCCAGGAACTCATTAATAGGATCTAACAACCAGAAAAGTTCTTAAAAGAGATCTGAAAGTTCTTCTCTGGATGATACCAGACCACTTGTTGGATATATTATAGTGAAGATCCCTTTCAAATATGAGTTGGACTTGCTAGTTCCTGAGGTTCCTTCCAAAATTGAGATTCTGTGATTCTGTGAACAGAAATCTCCAACCTTCTTGCCAAATGCTCTTCCAGTCATTTTGTGAAGACCTTTAAAAGCAAATACCTCATCAGGTAGCCCACTCAAATTTAGAGCAGCCCTAATAACAATTAGCAAGGCCTCCATAACTACCAGCATAAATGGGCCTCTCTCCAACTTTCATTTATTATTCTTAATTCTGCCACTGGAGTGAAGGGGAAACTTAAATTCTCTTGGATATGAAAATCCCTCCCATACTTGAACACCGTTAGCCTGTGTTCTTCAGACCTCCAAAACCAATGCCCCTACTTTCTATGATAGATACTCCCATAGCAGAGTGTTCATCCCCCAAACTGCCCAGTTTGTCCTCATTGGTGCATGTTTTATAACACAAAAGTCAAGATGACTGGTGATGTCATTCCAGGATAGATTAGCATCTTTGATTTCTTAAGCTCCAAGCCCTTCATGATACTTGCTTCAGCCATTTTCATGGCTGGTGGAACAAATTGTTCTTGTCCACACATTCTCCAAGGAGATGTCTTCACATGTTTGGAGTAGACATCCCTGTAGAGCACCAACTGGTTTTAAGCCTATAGGTTCCCCTCAATCTAGTTGAGCCTATCTGATGAGTTGGCTTTACCTTGGTGAGGCCACTGCACATGCTACATCTTCTTGGAGTTACAAGAGAAAGTTGGGTGAGCAGTAGACACAAAAGGTGGATTGTCCGGACCTGCTCACTGGAGGATTTCATTATCAGCCCAAATCCTAATCATGGGTGCAGGGAGGTGAAGAGGCGGAACTCAAGAAGATGATCAAATAGGAATCCATTTATTCAAAATTCCCTTAGCCTTATATACCTTAATACTCTTACATAACTATAGCATACTGCACATGCACTAACTGTATACTGAGCACACAGAATCACATAAACAACTTGCTATTGTATGCAGATGTTTCCTTGCCATTTAGTGTAACTCTGCTTTAATTACAGTACAAGTTGTCACACCCCTTGAGTTCTCAGGAAGGCTGAGATGCCCTTGGGGGATGGGGTTGGGGAACCAAACCAGATACTTAAGCAGATTTCCTTCCTGGGCTGGAGGGTCGAATACCTCACCCAGAATTCCCTCACTCTCTGTGACCCTCTACAATGAATGAGCATCCTGAAAAGGGTTCACACAAGCCTTCACACCAAAAATTCTGGTCCTTCCTCAATACCCCCCTTTACATAACTCTGAAAATAGGGATAATAAGAATCCAAAAAGATGATATAAGTGTTATGTAAAGACCTTAAAGCACTAAATGTGCTAGATATTCTTATATACAGGTAAAAGACTAGAATATGTAGCAAACTTAAAAGGAGATAGAATAAAGTCATGTTCTTAGGGAAGTAGTTCAAAGGAATCTTCATTCAAGATTTAGTTAAGGAAACACAGCACAATTCTCCTTAAAGAGTGAAGTGCAATTTCTGCCCAAAATATCAGGTAAGATAGAATATCTTTTGTATCAAAAGTGATATGAAATGGTGACTGAGTAAAACCTTCCAGAAGGAAATTTGTAATTTGCCATCTATAAGAAGATTCATACATTAGGGAAAATAGTAATCATAATAAGAATTTTAAAATTCAGGTATTCCTAGATTCCCCCAGTTTCTACAATATCAGCAAGCAATTGTACATCCTTTGCTTGAAGATCTTCAGTAAAGAATCCGCTACTTCTGGAATGATCCCATTGCACTTCTAGACAATAATCATGCTTTAGAACTTTCATTAATTGAAGGCAAATTTACCTTTTCCTGATTACCACCCAGCATTCTGAGATTGTTCCTCTGGGACCAAGTAGAACAAGTCCAATCCTTTCTTCAAGAAGTCCTTTAAATATTGTAAGGAAGTTACATATTCCACCTAACCCTTACTCTTCTTAATGATAGGCTTCCTCATTTAATTTCCATGTACTACAAATACGGAAATCAAACCTAATTTCTCTCTAGGTTGAATCACTTATCTAACCTAAACTAAGATTAGCAAGGCAGAAGACATTACAAAGATTTCAGTTACCACTATCAGGATTCTACAGGCAACTCTAATCTATATAATCTCCTCTTATTGCTATTATTCTTATTCTTGAGCTTCCTATTGAGTATGCTTCCCATTTGATAGATTAACTAACTGAACTCAACTCTTAATCAGAAATATTTACTAAGCAAAAGACAAAGCAAGAATACCAATCATTTAACATGCCATCTGTAAACTAGGGTTATTCTGTATCCCCAATGCACAGTGTCCATAGGAGAGAGTGGGTAGTGAACCATATCAAAAGGCATGTGCCTAGGAAATATATATGCCCAGATCAACTCAGAACTCTGTGCAATAGATCTTGATGTTTTTGTCTGCTTCAGAAAGAGTCTGAACAATTCATTGATGGGCAAGGCTGCTTCTCCACTAGCTGCTTCTCCACTAGCTGCTTCAATTGAGCTGCTTCTCTTCTGAGTCTCCATTTTAGGTAGGGTCAATTCTCTGCTAGTTAATCTGTTTGGGTTCTTGTTCTGTTGGGGTGCTGATCTTTTACTACCTATTTCAGGAAAAACAAACCCCCCTGAAGACTTCACCAGATTGGTTCACTTAGTTAGATTCTGAAGGGTTTCTATTACTGAGACAGGAGATGACAGCATGGGCAAAAACTTGATTGACTTGTTCCAGGAAAGCAGCAAGTGACCATGTAAAATCTTTCTTCCTCCAGTTTGCTCTTCTAAGCTACACATGTCAATCTCATGCACAAAGCAGTATTACTTCATTGATATGATTCACCTTTCTCATGGTGATGAACCAAAATCCATGATACTACAAACTATATAAAACTATACATTAAGGAACTTGGTATGCAGCCAAAAATAACTTACCCAGAAAAATGAGCATCTTTTTCCAGGGAAGAAGATGGACATTCAATGAAATAAGTGAATTTCATCTATTCTTGATTAAAAAACCAGATCTAAACAAAAAGTTTGATCTCCAAATACTCAAGAGATTCCTAAAAAGGTAAAAAGAAATCTTGAGAACTATATTTCTGCCATAAAGATATATAAATAAAACATGTATAATTTGTTCTAGAAACTAGAGATGGAAAGGATATTGTACCAGAAAAAGGGTAAAGTGGGGGGCACTACATCTCACGAAGAGGCAAAGGTAACCTATTATATCTGAGAGAAAGAATGGAGGGGGATGAACATAGTGTGTATCATATTCTCATTAAAATTGACTTAAAGAGAAAAATAAAGACATATTCGATTTATGGTGAAATTCCTTACACTTCATTGAAAAGTGGGAGGGGAAAAGTTAAAAGGGAAGGAGTAAGCTAAATGGAAGGGAATACAGAAATTGTGAGGAAAAGTGGTAAAATAGGAGGAAGAACTCTAATGTGGGGGAGGGATACTAAAAAGGGAGGGCTGTGAGAAGCAAGTGGTGCTCACAAGTTTAATACTGGGGAGGGGGGTAAGGAGGAAGAAAAGGAGAAAAGCATAAGAAGGGCTTAACAAGATGGCAAGTAAGACAGAATTAGTAATTTTAACCATAAATGTGAATGGGGTAAACTCCCCCATAAAGAGGAAGTGGTAAGCAGACTGGATTAAAAGCCAGAATCCTACAATATGTTGTTTACAGGAAACACACCTGAAACAGGGTGATGCATACAGAATAAAGGTAAAAAGTTGGAGCAGAATCTACTATGCTTCAGGTGAAGCCAAAAAAGCAGGGGTAGCTATCCTCATCTCAGATCAAGCAAAAGCAAAAATTGATCTAATTAAAAGAGATAAGGAAGGGCACTATATCTTGCTAAAGGGTAGCATAGTTAATGAAGCAATATTAATATTAAACATATATGCACCAAGTGGTGTAGCATCCAAATTCTTAAAAGACAAATTAAGAGAGCTGCAAGAAGAAATAGATAGCAAAACTATAATAGTGGGAGATCTTAACTTTGTATTCTCAGAATTAGATAAATCAAACCACAAAATAAAAAAGAAGTCAAAGAGGTAAATAGAATACTAGAAAAGTTAGAAATGATAGATCTTTGGAGAAAACTAAATGGAGACAGAAAGGAGCACATTTTCTTCTCAGCAGTTCATGGAACCTATACAAAAATTAGGACGTATATTAGGACATAAACTCAAATTCAGTAAGGCAGAAATAATAAATTCATCCTTTTCACACAACAATGCAATGAAAATTACATTCAATAAAAAGCCAGGGGAAAACAGACAAAAAATAATTGGAAACTAATCTCATACTAAAGAATGATTAGGTGAAACAGCAAATCATAGGCATAATTAATAACTTCATCCAAGAAAATGACAATAATGAGACATCATACCAAAATGTGTGGGATGTAGCCAAAGCAGTAATAAGGGGAAATTTTATATATCTAGAGGCCTATTTGCATAAAATAAAGAAAGAGAAGGTCAATGAATTAGGCTTGCAACTAAAAATGCTAGAAAAGGAACAAATTAAAAACCGCTAGATAAACAAGAAACTTGAAATTCTAAAAATAAAAGGAGAGATTAATAAAATTGAAAGTAAAAAAAATTATTGAATTAATAAAACTAAGAGTTGGTTCTATGAAAAAACCAACAAAATAGACAAACCATTCGTAAATCTGATTTAAAAAAGGAAAGAGGAAAATCAAATTGTTAGTCTTAAAAAAAGAAAAGGGAGAACTCGCCACTAATGAAGAGGAAATTAGAGCAATAATTAGGAGTTACTTTGCCCAAATTTATGCCAATAAATTCAATAACTTAAATGAAATGGAAGAATACCTTAAAAAATATAGCTTGCCCAGATTAACAGAGGAAGAAGTTAAACAGTCCCATCTTAGAAAAAGAAATAGAATAAGCTATTAACCAAATTCCCTAAGAAAAAATCCCCAGGACCAGATGGATTTACATGTGAATTCTACCAAACATTTAAAGAACAATTAACTCCAATGTTATATAAACTACTTGAAAAAATAGGGATTGAAGGAGTCCTACCAAATTCCTTTTATGATACAGACATGATATTAATACCCAAACCAGGTAGGTTGAAAACAGAGAAAGAAAATTATAGACCAATCTCCCTAATAAATATTGATACTAAAATCTTAAATAAAACATTAGCAAAAAGATTACAGAAAATCATCCCCAAAATAATACACTATGACCAAGTAGGATTTATACCAGGAATGCAGGGCTGGTTCAACATTAGGAAAACTATTAGCATAATCGACTATATCAATAACCAAATTAACAAAAAACATATGATCATCTGAATAGATACAGAAAAAACATTTGACAAAATCCAACATACATTCCTAATACAAACACTTGAGAGTATAGGAATAAATGGACTGTTCCTTAAAATAGTCAGGAGCATCTATTTAAAACCATCAGTAAGCATCATATGTAATGGAGATAAACTGGAACCTTTCCCAGTAAGATCAGGAATGAAGCAAGGTTGGCCACTATCACCATTACTATTCAATATTGTACTAGAAACGCTAGCCTCAGCAATAAGTCATGAAAGAGTTAAAGGAATTAGAGTAGGTAATGAAGAAACCAAACTATCACTCTTTGCAGATGATATGATGGTATATTTAGAGAACCCCAGAGATTCTATTAAAAAGCTATTAGAAATAATTCACAACTGTAGCAAAGTTTTAGGATACAAAATAAATCCACATAAATCCTCAGTATTTTTATACATCACCAACAAAATCCAACAGCAAGAGATACAAAAAGAAATTCCATTCAAAATAACTGTTGATAGTATAAAATATTTGGGAATCTATCTACCAAAGGAAAGTCAGGAATTATATAAGCAAAATTACAAAACACTTGCCACAAAAATAAAGTCAGATTTAAATAATTGGAAAGACATTCAGTGCTCTTGGATAGGCTGAGCGAATATAATAAATATGACAATGCTCTCTAAACTAATCTATTTATTTAGTGCTATACCAATCTGACTTCCAAGAAACTATTTTAATGACATAGCAAAAGTAACATCAAAATTCATATAGAAGAACAAGATTCGAGAATTTCAAGGGAATTAATGAAAAAAAAATCAAATGAAGGTGGCCTAGCTGTACCTGATCTATATTATATTATATACTATATTATAAAGCAGCAGACACCAAAACCATTTGGTATTGGCTAAGAAACAGATTAGTTGATCAGTGAATAGGTTAGGTTCACAAGACAAAATAGTCAATAACTATAGCAATCTAGTGTTTGACAAACCCAAAGATCCCAACTTTTGGGATAAGAATTCATTATTTGACAAAAACTGCTGGACAAACTGGAAATTAGTTTGGCAGAAATTAGGCATGGACCCACATTTAATACCACATACCAAGATAAAATCAAAATGTGTCCATGATTTAGACATAAAGAACGAGATCATAAATAAATTAGAAGAACATAAGATAGTTTACCTCTCAGACTTGTGCAGGAGGGAGGAATTTGTGACCAAAGAAGAACTAGAGATCATTATTGATCACAAAATAGAAAATTTTGATTATATCAAATTAAAAATAATGATGAATGTTGGAAGGGATGTGGGAAAAGTGGGACACATGCATTATTGATGGTGTTGTGAACGAATCCAACTATTCTGGAGAGTAATCTGGAATTATGCCCAAAAAGTTATCAAACTGGGCATACCCTTTGATCCAGCAGTGCTACTAATACTAAAGAAGGGAAAGGGACCTGTATGTGCCAAAATGTTTGTGGCAGCCCTTTATGTAGTGGCTAGGAATTGGAAAATGAATGGATGCCCATGAATTGGAGATTGGTTGGGTAAATTGTGGTATATGAATGTTATGGAATATTATTGTTCTGTAAGGAATGATCAGCAGGATGAATACAAAGAGGCTTGGAGAGACTTATATGAGCTAATGCTGAGTGAAATGAGCAGAATCAGGAGATTATTATACACTTCAACAACAATACTGTATGAGGATGTATTCTGATGGAAGTGGATATCTTCAACAAAGAGAAGATCTAATTCAGTTCCAATTGATTAATGATGGACAGAATTGGCCACACTCAGAAAAGGAATACTGGGAAATGAGTGTAAACTGTTTGAATTTTTGTTTTTATTTCCGGGTTATTTTTACCTTCTGTATCCAATTCTTCCTGTGCAACAAGAAATTCAGTTCTGCACACATATATTGTGTCTAGGATATACTATAACATATCTAACATGTATAAGACTGCCTGCCATCTAGGGGAGAGGTTGGAGGGAGGGAAGGGAAAAGTCAGAACAGAAGTGAGGGCAAGGGATAATGTTGTAAAAAAAATTACCCATGCATATGTATTGTCAAAAAAAGAGTTATAATTATAAAATTAATTAAAAAAAACAAATGAGGAAACTGAGGCAAACAGGATTAAGTGACTTGCCCAGGGTCACATTGCTAAGGATCTGAGGTCTGATTTGAACTCAGGTCTTCTTGACTACAGGTTCAATAATTTGATCCACTGAGTGGCTAACTTGTCTCAGATAAAAGAGTTTTCACAAAACAGATTGTGGCTGCCTATGCCTTACTTCAGGGCTTTTTAAATTTTTCTCCTGAGAAATTTTTATACAACTTAGGTATATTGGTATATAGGTACATAAATTAGATATGCAAACCAAATATTTGCTGGAAATAAATCATAAAAAATTTATTTTAAAACAAAAAAATAATTTTATAACTATGAACTTTCAATAAATGCCTTTGTTTTGAATTGCATGTGTCCTCTGATTGATTAGTATGTATAAACACATTAGTGGGGGCTAATAGTCATCACAAATTATGACTCTGTATGGAAATTGATTCACAGAATCTACCACAGGGATCTGCCGTGGAGTTGGAATTGCCTTTACATGTTACATTTTAATAACAAAAAGTGTCACAAAAGTTTTGGTGAAGTTTTTAAAGTCTTGATGTCACTAAGACTTTTGAGACCCCTCTACTTTGCAGAATTTTCTAAGAATTGTAATCATTTGTTTATAGTTGAAAAATTCATCTTTTCCTTCTTTGAAAATCTGTCTATTTGGTCTTCTCAAGTCTGACACAACTTTCTGAACTGATGTCAAATGAAGAATGCAAATCCAGGAAAATAATATACTCTGGCACAACAACTATATAATAATTTTTAAAAATAACAGCAAAAAGAAACTCAATTTGAGCATTTTCTAAGATTATGACAATTCTATTTTGTTGTAGAAGACATGAGACATGGAAGGGCTGAATTGAAATCTCACCTCAACAGCTCTGTGATCCTGACAAAATCTAATCTTTTCCCCCTCAATTTTCTCATCTGTAAAATGAGGATAATAATAGTACTTATACCACAGGGGTTGTTGTGAATATCAAATGAAATAAATTTGTAAATACTTTGTAGTCCATAAAGTGTTACAAAATATTAGTTATTTTTTTCATGTACCTAAGCTCTTTGAAAGCAGAAATTATCTATATCTATACACACACATACACACACACATACACACATATATTATTCCACCATTAACATATAGTAAGCAATTAATAAAAGCTCACTGATTGATTAATAATGCACTCAAAAGCAGAGACTGATCAATCATGCTTTTTTCTCACATCTCCTAAAGCCATTAGTGCAGTTCTAATAATACAGCACGAGAGCAAAAAAGAATTAATCAGCCTCATGGTCATAGGCTTCAGGAATAATTGTTTACATACTAGGGGTTTAGAAGCTTTGTATATGCCATGCTAAGTGTGCCCAGATACCTCTAGAAAGAAATTCCATTGCATCAAATCACAAACCTACATTGGTTTTGGGGAGGGTAATATGTTCCTGCAGATTGGGTTGATGAATCCTGAAGGAGTGAGAGAGTAATGATAGAGACTTCACAAGAAAATCCTTTCTATTTCTGGTCATCCTTTTCACTAAGAAATTATTTCATTCCTTTATGTTCCTCCTACTGCTCTTTCCCTCATAATCTACTCTTCCGCCATGTAGTTTTTTTCCTTCCAATACTAATCTCTTGGTTTCTGTGGTATCTGGAGCTCATCCCACCTCTTCTACTGAAAAGGCAATCCAGGAACTGGAAATTTAGTCAGAGATAAGCCTTTTGGTGGTGGATCAATTGTTGACCACTACTGGGGAAGTGAACAAAGCCATATGTCAAGTAGGTGGCAGTTAACAGGAGAACTAGACTTCAGGCTGTGGGTAGGGGATACAAAGTGGATCTTCAAGGAAGAAGAAGAATTGACTAAGGTATTTATAGAAAACCCTAAGGTTGTCTCAGAGTCACTTATTAATCACTTGATTCCTACTGGAGAAGGGAGAGGGTATGCACAAAATTAACTATAATATGAATGAAAGTGAGAAAATGCAAAAGGTCTAGGAAAAAATGCTATGAAAAATCTGATGAGAACTCACTATTCCTCAGTCAGTACTGAGGGAAGGCAACATGAATAGCACATGAGTTCAAGCAGTAAAGAAAGAAAGACACTTGATAGATAGAAATTGGAGTAAGAAAGGAGTTCATTCCATAGGATGAGGACCATGTTAGACTATATAGAAACAGGAGAAGACAAGATAAAAATACAAATACAATGTGAAGAAAACTCCAATTATTTCTAGAATGAATATAAAAGAGAGAAGAAAGTTAAAAGACTGGAAATGTAGACAGAAGCCACAGTACAAAGAAACCAACAAACAAGCTTTAATGCTCAAATTAGGAATTTAATGTATAGTTCTCTACAGAGTTTTGTACAGGAATGACTTGCACAGAGTAGGACATGAGGAAGATTACATGGCCATGCTGAAAAAAAAGATGGGAAAGATGAGAAGTAGGGAAATCTATTAAGAAACTATTACAATAGAATAAATGGGAAGAGATGAAGAGTTCAAGAAGGACATTTAGAACTCAGTTGGAAAAGTGTGGTCAGACATGAAGAATATCATGGAGGCTGAATCCACAGGCCATGGTGGATGGCTGGACAACTGAGGTGGTAGAGAAAGGATTCCAAATTTGCTCATTTATTTATGATTTATGATTTATGATACTGGGAGACTAGTGATTCCAAAATTAGGATTAGAGAAGTTAGAAAAAGGAATAAGTGCATTCATAGATCTTCAGTATCATAGAGGGGCTGCTAGCTGGTGTTGCAATGGATACTCTATTAGGAAGACTCAGCTTCCTAAATTCAAATCTGACCTCAGACAATTACTAGCTTTGCGACTCTGGGCAAATAACTTAACCCTATTTGCCTCAGTTTCTTCACCTATTAAATGAACTGGAGAAGGAAATGGAAAACCACTCAAGTGAATTTGCAAAGAAAACCCCAAATAGAGCCATAGAGAATTAGACATGTCTGAAATGACTCAATAACAACAAAAGTAGCAGAAATCTAGAGCTGGAAGGGGGTCACAATCTGATAGCTAGTCCAATCCTCCTGTTTGACAAGCAATGGAGCTGAGGCCCAGAGATATCAGATACCTTCCTGAGATCACAAAGGGAGCAAACATTCAAGTAAATTTAAATCCAAGAGATCTGTTGACTCATGTATCTTCTTGATCTTTCTGTAGATCATTTTTTTCTCAAGATTCTCTCTAGCCTTCTGTGACTCTGCTCTCTCTTGGTTCTACTCTCATTTGTTACAATGGGGCTCCTCTGTTTTTCTGAATTTCTATTCATGTCCCATACAATAACTGAGGGTATCTTTCAGGCCTCTTCTCTAGCCACTCTTTTATTATTTGCTTCTATGTGCTCAGTTACCATCATTACCAAATGATTCTCAAGTCAAATTTTCCTGCTACTTTCTCTGCTATACGCCAGTTCCTCATCATGAATTTCCTATTAGACATCCTGTTGACAAACCCAGGATGTCCAAAACAGAATTCATGACCTTTTCCTCCAAACCCTCTCTCTTTCTTAATTTCACTGTTACTATTGATAGCATCACTATCCTTCCAGTCATCCAAGGTAAGACACAGGATACCTCTCTATTACACAAAACACAAATTTGATAACTTGTTAAATATTGTAATTTGTTTCTCTACAACATCTTTTTAATATAATCTATATCTCCATTATGTAGCCCCCATTCTAGTTCAGTCCCTCATTAACTCTCCCCTGAACTTTGTAATAATTTCCTAATTGATTTCACTGCCTCAAGTCTCTCCCTATTTAGAACACCCTGCTGCCCAAGTGTTTGCCTAAAGTTCTGATCACTTCAACTCTCTGTTCAATTAACTCCAGTGGTTTCCTATTATTCCCTAGAGAAAAAATATTGTCATTAAAAACTTATCATAACCCTAACATGCCTTTCCAAACTTCTTAAATTCTACTATGTTCCAGCCTCATTTGGTTTGTTATTTGCACATGACATTTCATCTTCAATCTTTTCCAATTTCTGGCCCTTAAAAATCCAGTAGGTTTTCTCTGGTCCCTCAGTTACTAAGCACTCTAATGATGACTTTGTGAAGCTCTGCCTCACTTAAGACCAATCAATGATGTGATCCTCTTTGAGAACGATGAATAATAACAATAACAGTCTTCCATTGATTCTATATTTACTTAAAATATTTTGGTTTGCATATGTTGTTCCCTCATTAGAATGTAAGTTCCTGGAGGACAGAAACTATTTTGATTTCTTTTTTATATCTTTGGTACTTTGCGCAGTGCCTGGGGAGAAGTGAGATTGGTGATTTTGCACAGCCCTCCCTCACTTAAATCCAATTCACTTGCATGTCCCCGATCTTATGGTCCTCTTCCTGAATGAAGAGCAAACAACAGTCCCTGTTTCATAGTAAGTGCCTAATAAAATCTTATTTAACTGATTGGTATGAACAGAGCATCTGGGGTTTACAAATGCTGAGCCCTAGGGAGAAGTTGAAGTGAATACACAGTTAAGGTGATCATCATTGTGGAAGCGGCAGCCAAAACCAGGGACAGATTGGAGGCAAGACAATATAAGACCAGCAAGCTAAGGCCTGGCATTCACACAGATTCACACACGGGGATGAAATATAATATAACTCTAAGAAAAAGCCTGATCTTCACTATACATTTCAACAACGATAAGATATTGTATGAAAATATATTCTAATTGAAGTGGATATCTTCAACATAGAGAAGATCCAATTCAGTTCCAGTTGATCAATGATGGACAGAAACAGCTACACGCAGAGAAGGAACACTGGGAAAGGAGTGTAAAATGTTTGCACTATTGTCTTTCTACCCAGGTTACTTATACCTTCAGAATGCAATTCTTACCATATAATAAGAAATTTGGTTTTACACACATATATTGTATCTAGGATATACTGTAACACATTTATTATATATGAGATTGCCTGTCATCTAGGGGAGGGAGTAGAGGGAGGGAGGGGAAAATTTGGAAAAGTGAATACAAGGGATAATGTTGTAAAAAAAATTACCCATGCATATGTACTGTCAAAAAAAAGTATAATTATAAAATTAATAAAAAATATATATCAGGGAATTCAAAGACAGAAGTATAACAATCTCTTCTCTCAAAGAATTAAAATTTTGCTGATAAATATTTTAAAAAGTAAATAAACTCTTAGCTTGTTTCAAAAAGAAAAAAAAAGAAAAGAAAAGAAAAGAAAAGAAAAGAAAAGAAAAGAAAAGAAAAGAAAAGCCTGATCTTCAGACAACTAGACACCATCATTCAAATATTACCTGGGAGGTTCAGGGTCAAGCCCAAAAGTAATCCAATTAAAGTCCCAATATTGTAGAGATTGTGGCCATTGACAGGAAAGCTCCTTCCAATTATGTGTCTACTCTATGTACCTAGTATGCTCTGTATATAGTAGATGCTTAAAGTTTGTTGAATTGCCCTGAATTGAATCAATTGTAGTCAGGGACCTTTGGCTTCATAAACAAAGCTAATTTGCCACCTTGTCCCTAATGACTCATTTCTATAGCATCAGTGATGGCACTAATGAGCCATAGCCTTTTGTTGGCCTAAGTGGTTAGACATAGACATATATTTAAAGGGATTTATGGTTTTAATCTAAGGGTTCCATTGAGGGGACTCCCCCACTGATGGCAAGTAAGTTCAAGAACCTGAGAATAACTATATTCCCCAGACAACAACTCTGCTAATAACCCAGTCCTTGTAAACAACTCCTGTTATGGAAAAGTCACTTGTTAATCACCTCTGTGGGGTCTAACCCCATCTCCTGCTCCTCAACAGTCACAGATTCTGAACACCCATGAAAGAAAACTGTAATGACCAAAGCCCTCAGCATTGTTTGGTGTTTGGACATCAAATTGCTTATGATCCATGGAGATGATATTAAAGAAAAAGCATCATCATCTGCTTTACCATTGCACCCATGAGTTCTTTCCATCTCACTTCTAGACAGCTCCTGTGTCTTGTCTCCTTCATTATAATATTATTATTTTGTCTTTGTATCTACACTGCATAGAATGATACTTTGCACATGGTAAGTTCTTAATAATTTATCGTAATTCATTTATTAAACCAAGAATTCTCTAACAATTGGGAATACTTCACTCATTGGACTATGGAATCCCCTAAGGTATGTTTTATCTTCTTCATTTGAATTCAGTTGGCATTTACACATGTGGATGGCACTGTGCCAGTCACCAATTTGGGGAACAACACCTGATGGGGAATAGACTTTAAAGTTTCCTTCCCTAACCGCAGACTCGATTTCCATTTAATTCATATTTACAAGGCTGACATAGCTCTCCCTGGTGACCAATGTCCTGCTTTGTATTGACAGGAGGGCAGAGCACCAATACCCGACTGAGCATGGATGAGGAACTGGAAAATTATATATATATAAAAGGGCCTCGGTTCATAACTGGGAACTACTTCCCTTAACTCCTGCAGAAGCCAAGAAGCTGTCTAAAATACAGAAATGGACAATAAAAGAAAGAGGAGAAAATCATTCACATGTTGGCTGCTCATACTAAGTGTATTTGCTCTGAGCGAGCTCCAGGCAGGTAAGTCCAAGGGAGGGGGCGAGAGAAGAAGGACTGAGCAAATGACATTGGGGTCTAAGGAGGGAGAGAGAGCCACTGAAGCCAGTTCAGGGAAGGCACAAGATAAAGAGAGAAAGTAGACAAAAGAAAATCTAAAACTTTTAAATAGTTTGGGATATTTCTCAAGTGACCTAAACCAGGTGGAATTAGTTAGAAAAATGTTTTAGAAAAAGCAAAGTGAACTTCCTGCAATGAATAGGGAAGAAAGGACAAATCCAGTTTTGGAAGAGTCTTTAAAGACAATAAAGGAAAAAAAATTAAGGAGATACAAACCAACAACATTTAGGGATGCTCCAAAGGTTAAAAATGTGAAGGGTTGATGAGTGGAATCTCACCTTTCTATGTATTATTATTATTATTAAATTTTGTACCTTTTGTGCAGTGGCAATTAATTGGTGGTATACTTCATAGAGTTTTGGATCTATAGTCAAGAAGACCTCAGTTTAAATTTGAATTCACTTATTAATTGCATGATCCTAGGCAAATCCTTTAACTTTGGTTGGTCTCAGTTTCTTTAACTGTAAAATCCAAATAATAATAGTAATAGTATCTATCTCACAAAGTTCTTGTCAGAATCAAATGTAATAATATTTGTGAAAAGTGCTAATCACAGTACTTGAACCATAGTAGATACTCTATGAATGATGATTCCCTTTCCCATTCCCTATTTTATTATTTGTTTATATCACTTTTGACCATTAATGATTAAGGCAGACCAGAAGGAAAATGTGTCTTTCTCTTGAGCCAGGGAGAAGCAAGTGGTAATGTCTTCTGAGATCAAACTGTGTACTACTTCTTTTTTTTTCTTTATTATAGCTTTTTATTTACAAGATATATGCATGGATAATTTTTCAGCATTGACCCTTGCAAAACCTTTTGTTCCAATTTTCCCCCTTCTTCCCCTCACCCCTTCCCCCAGATGGCAGGTAGACCAATATATGCTAAATATGTTAAAGTATATGTTAAACACAATATATCTATACATGTCCATCCAGTTATTTTGCTGCACAAAAGAATCGGACTTTGAAATAATGTACAATTAACCTGTGAAGGAAATAAAAAATGCAGGTGGACCAAAATAGAGGGATTGGGAATGCTATGTAGTGTGAACTCATTTCCCAGAATTCTTTTTCTGGGTGTAGCTGATTCTCTTCATTATTGAACAAATGGAACTGATTTGGTTTATTTCATTGTTGAAGAGGGCCACGTCCATCAGAATTGATCATCATACAGTATTGTTATTGAAGTATGTAATGATCTCCTGGTCCTGCTCATTTCACTCAGCATCAGTTCATGTATGTCACTCCAGGCCTTTCTGAAATCATCCTGCTGTTTATTTCTTACAGAACAATATTTTTCCATAACATTCATATACCACAATTTATTCAGCCATTCTCTGATTGATGGGCATCCACTCAGTTTCCAATTTCTGGCCATGACAAAGAAGGCTTCCACAAACATTCTTCTACATACAGGCCCCTTTCCCTTCTTTAAGATCTCTTTGGGATATAAGCCCAGTAGTAACACTTCTGGGTCAAAGGGTATGCACAGTTTGACAATTTTTTGAGCATAGTTCCAAATCACTCTCCAGAATGGCTAGATGTATTCACAATTCCACCAATAATGTATCAGTGTCCCAGTTTTCCCACATCCCTTCACATTCCTTATTATCTTTTCCTGTCATCCTAGCCAATCTGACAGGTATACAGTGGTATCTCAGAGTTGTCTTAATTTGCATTTCTCTGATTAATAATGACTTGAAGCATGTTTTCATATGGCTAGAAATAGTTTCAATTTCTTCATCTGAAAATTGTCCATTCATATCCTTTGGCCATTTATCAACTGGAGAATGGCTTGATTTCTTATAAATTAAAGTCAATTCTCTGTATATTTTGGAAATGAGGCTTTTATCAGAACCTTTGAGTGTAAAAATATATTCTCAGTTTATTGTTTTCCTTCTAATCTTGTCTGCATTAGTTTTGTTTGAACAAAAGCTTTTCAATTTGATATAATCAACATTTTCTACTTTGTGATCAATAATGATCTTTTGTTCTTCTTTGGTGGCAAATTCCTTCCTCCTCCTGTGTACTTCTTTAAAGTAAGTGAGAAATGAAGCATTTAGCATTTAGCTGGATTGTGGATTTGGGTGGTGAGGAGAGGGATCCATGATGATAGGAAGGATGGAGGAGATAGAGAGAGATTTATAGGAAATTGCTTCTATTTCTTATGGGTTTTCTGTGTCTGCCAAAGATGGCTTATATGCTCACTAAGTTAAATAATTCTGGATTCTGGCATTTCCAATATTCTTATGAGATTATTTGGTTTTCATCCCAGTACTTACTCTCAATTGATTTTTTTGTCTAAATTGTAGTCTTTTTTTGGTCAATTTCCTGTCACTTGAGATACTTATCACACTTATCTGCTTTTTTATTGAAATAATTTGTGTTTATATTTCATTGATCAACTAGTCTATTTCTTAGCCAGTACCAAATGGTTTTGATGACTGCTGCTTTATAATATAGCTTCAGATCAGGTACAGCTAGACCACCTTCATCTGACTTTTTAAAATTAATCCCCTTGAAATTCTTGACCTTTTGTCCTTCCATATGAATTTTGTTGTTATTTTTTCTAGGTCATTAAAATAGTTTCTTGGGAGTCTGATTGGTATAGCACTAAATAAATAGATTAGTTTGGGGAGTGTTGTCATCTTTATTATATTCGCTTGGCCTATCCAAGAGCACTGAATGTTTTTCCAATTATTTAAATCTGACTATTTTTGTGGCAAGTGTTTTGTAATTTTTCTCATATAATTCCTGACTTTTCTTTGGTAGATGGATTCCCAAATACTTTATACTCTCGACAGTTGTTTTGAATGGAATTTCTCTTTGTATCTCTTGCTGTCGCATTTTGTTGGTGATGTTGCTTACCACTTTCCAGGCACTACTTTTCAGAGCTTGGAGACAGAATCATCACAATGTTCCTAGTGTGACATATATTCCTGGATATTTTAAGGAAATAGTTATAACCTCAGGAGGAATTGTTGATAAGACCTCCCTTTCTTTCCCTTTTCAGAGGAAAACAAAACTAACCAAGCACAAGTGGCTAATAACTCTGAAGAATCCCAAGCACTGAAAGGTATGTTAACTGATTCTTTCCCTTTGTCTCCTCAGACTGCATCAGTCCCTTTTTTTTATTGAAGCTTTTTACAAAACATATGCATAGGCAATTTTTCAGTATTGACCCTTGCAAAACCTTTTGTTCCAAATTTTTCCCTTCCTTCACCCCACCCTCTCCCCTAGCTGGCAGGTAGTCCAATAAATGTTATGTATATATGTGTGTATATACACACACACACACACACACACACACACACACACAATTATCTTGTCTGCATCAGTTTTTAACTGTAGAATGATAATGGGTCATTTTCTTGGATATTAGTATTACTTCTCATCCTTAAATTCAATGACTGCCTCTGATGTCAGAATGGATGAAAATACTCCTATACTCTACCAGTGCATTAACTAAACCTGCTCCTTCAACACTCCCTTATACAAGGTGGGATACTAATTTCTCTCTACACTAAAATGTCTCATGTTAATGGCCCAGTCTGCTCCTTAAGAAAACAGAACACTGGAGTTAGAAAAGTACTTGTTATGTCAAGGAAGAATTTCTGACCCAATCTGTTAACAGATTACCTACTGGCGTTGTGCTCCAAGTTATCCTAGGGACACTTCATTCTCTTAAGTGTTCCCAGGGTAGTTGTCATAATTATCCTATTGATACAAAGGCTGGAAAGGAGGTGAGTAGGAGGACATGATAAGATATAGGGATATATTTTTTGAAAATTTGTTTTCCCCTTTCTTGTTATACAGGCCACCACAGGAAGGAAGATCGATTCATTGCAGTGGGTACAAGACATTCTCTCTTCAACTTCACTGTAGTTCATGTTATTGATGATGTGCAGGTGTGCTCCTATCATAAAGAGGACGAGCAACTTGTGTTCAATGAAGCATGGGTCACCAAGGCACTAGGGAAAGACTACATTGAGCATAAGAAGAAAGCTCTTCTAAGAGCTCAGATGGATTACAGTTGGCTCCTCAGGCTCCTGATCCAGAATGAAACCAAGAATGATGGTAAGTGAGACAAATGAAATTCATACAATCAGAATTAGAAGGGCCTTCCTTGGCTATAGAGTTCAACACATTCATGAAAGAAATCCCTTCTATATCATATCCAACAAGTGCTCGTTCGGTCTCTGAAGACATCCCAGAATGATGAATGCATCACCTCTTAAAGCCGCACATTGAATTTTTGGACCAAATTGATTGTTAGGAAAAGCTTAAATAATTCAACCCAATGTACAGATCACTCTTGAAACTGATTAAAAAGAAATAATTTTCCATATTTACTCCTTGCTTCAATTTACCTGTCCTACAATATTCTATTTTTCTAGAAGACCCTAATAGGTTCACATATGAATAATCTTTTCCTCTGAATAAACCTAGGAGACAGAGTACAAGTATTGTTACACCTATTATACAATAGGAAAAATTATGTTTAAAGGTAACATACAAAATATTTTAGATAATTTTACATATATGGGAGGGCAGTATGAAGTGTGAAGTCTGAGAGACAACTGTAGAGTTGGAAGGAGAAAGATTTGTTTTTGAATTCCACTTTAGGCATTTATTAGCTACATGGCATTTCATTGGGTAGGTTACTTAAAATCATTCAATCTCGGGTCCTCATTTGCAAAATGAGGACCATAAAGCACATATCTCTATGGTCAACAGTATGATGGTCAACAGCAATAATACTCTCTATATAAAGTGCTATGAAAATATTTAAGGTACTATATAAAAATGTTCAATATTGTCATTATGGTAAACTTTGAGGGCTTAAGTAAATTACTCAAGATTATATAATTAGCAATATACTGGATTCATATTAGCACTTCTGACTTCAATTTCAATCTTGATCCCATTATATCATAATGACTCCTTGATCTCTCTACAGAGATTCACACAATGCAGCTTGTTGTAAATTGTCAACTGGATAATGGAATCGAGGTAGGCAGCCATGTTTGTTTTGCCATAGATGGTGAAGATTTTATGAAGACAGATGAACAGACTAACCACTGGATTATCATGAAGCCTCAAGCAGAGCACATCAAATACATGGCAGAAAGTTATTTTGGGATTAAAATGAGAGATAGGACTATAAAGGCATATTGTTATGATATGATGAGGACAATCCTGGAATACTCAAGCATGAAGGAGAATGGTAAGTTCTCCGTTTTTTCCCATTTCCTCCTAGACTTCTCTAAGATCATGAGAGCAAAGCACAGGCTCTAGTCAGCTTTATCAAGCTGAGAAAACTCTTGAGTTTGAGCTTGGGAAAGACTGCTTCTTGTCAGAGGATCAGTATAGCTAAGTGTGGAGATTTTCATAAACACTGGAATTATAAAGATGATAATGTAAGGCAGTGACTCACATGAGTTCTCCCCCAAATTCTTCCCAATACCTTTAAATAATGACTCTACACAAATTCGGGCAGCAGGACCCTCAAAAAGACAGAGCAAAACATTTTTCCAAACCAAGACAACTTAGAAGGTCGGCAGAAAAGGTCTGTTGCTATCCAGCACAGACCAAGCCAGCACAGCCCTGATCCCAGCAAACCAAGAGCAGCCCCTGAGAGCCCTTGAATCAGCAGAGACTGTAGCTGCTTCTCGAGCTCTCTGCTTACAGAGAATAAAGGAGTTACACAACTGTTCAAAAGAAGATTACAGGGTCTCTTTGCTAGCATTGAGGCAGGACTCTGTTGCTTTGCTCATTCTCAGGTCTGGGTTACAATGTTGGCTAACAGTCCCAGGGTGAGGAGGAGCACTAGAACACCAGAACTTGCAGCAATAGTGGAGCATGAACCCACCTCACAATTCTAGGGTAGAAAAGAGTTCTTGTGGTCACTAACAGACACGGGTATGGGCCAGGAGAGTAATAAATGGCCCTCTCCTTAAATCATTCCACCATAAAAGAGCTGCAAACTTACAGGACCCTAGAAGTATCTTTGAAAACAACTGCACAAACCCCCTGAAGTTTGGGACAGTGCACCCTGCATCTTGGAACTATTTTTTAACAAAGAATTAAAAAGCCAATTAATAGGTTGGGAAAATGAGTAAACAATAGAAGAAAAATCTGACTATTATAAAGACAATCAAACTACATAGAAGAAGGCAACAAAATCAAATCTCTTACATCCAAAGCCTCTAAGAAAAACATGAATTGGTCTCAGGCCATGGAAAAACTCAAAAAGGATTTTGAAAATCAAGTAAGAGAGAGACAGAGGAAAAATTGTGAAGAGAAATGATAGTTAGGCAAGAAAATCATGAAAAGCCAGAGGCTTAACAAAGGAAACACAAAGAATACACTTTTAGAAGAGTTGCTTTAGGGATCTAGTAAAAATAATTATGATCACTATTGGCAAATATTTATTGAGTATTCACTGTATGCAAAGTACTATCCTAGGTACTGTGTAGTATACAAATAAGTACGATTTAGTACCTTAGCCTTCAAGGAGCTTTGGAGTCCAGTGAGTCTAAGGAGAGAATTAAGTAATTAATTAATTAAGTAAAGAATTGGAGAAATAATTTATCAAGTGTTTTTGTATGCCAAGCATTGTGCTAAGCTCTTGGGGAACAAATAAAAGAGTAAATCAATCCTTACTGTCAAGGAAATCATAGTCTAATTGGGAAATATAACACATATAAGAATGCTCTGTATTAGAATAGCCAGCAATGCCCAAGAGTTCATGATGTGCTTTGACATACTCTTTGGGTTGTAGGGGAAGGCCCAGTAGTGCCTCATCTTATTAGAAGGATTACAGTTTGTAACTCCCTGGTCTCCTAAAAGCCTAAGAATCAGATTATAGTGGGACTTTGGGTTCTCCTACCCAGTTGGGGGAAATAATGAGTCATCAGTGTGCAGTCAAAAGATTAAAAAAAGGAAGGAAACATTGGTAGGAAGGTAGGGGAGGTGGATCTCCAGTGGGCCATCTGATGCCAGTGCAAACAAATAAGCACTGGGCCCCACATGCTCTAAAGGCAGGTTCCATGGTAGCAGACTTGAATTTGTTCATCCCAACTAGATGTCTCAGAATCACACATTTAAATCTTGTTACCCTGTCAGACATGGTAGGCTCGTAAATTTTAATGATCTCAGAAAGTCCTAGGTTCAGAAGGAATAAACATATATGATACATAAATACAGAACACATGATACATGAGTACAGAATCATTTCACTTACAGCGCTGCAAATAGCAACAATCCACTGTTATTAATGTGTCAGAAAATAGGCAGTGAATGGAAAAGACAGAAGTTTGAGAACGTGGGCCTTGGAAGATGACCTTTGCAACAGCCAAAATAATAATAGCTCCCATTTGACAAAATTAAAAGTACAACAAAGTTGGTAAAGAAACAGGATAAAGTAATAGAGAAGGAAAGGAAGACTTTATAAAAGTTATAATAGAACACCAAGTCGCGGAGTTTTGGAAATAATACTTTCTCTCTTGACTTTTCTCTTCAGTGGCTCCTGAGGTGACTGTAACCCGTCATGATGCTCCAGATGGTAGAGTCACCTTCAACTGCATAGCCACAGGCTTCTATCCTCCCTCTATCCAGCTTCTTTGGAAGAAGGATGAGCAGCTGGGTGTGTGGGGGCAAGAGAGCTCAAGTGGCACTTTACCCAATGCTGATTCCACCTTTTACCTCCAAATCACACTGGCACTTCCTCCTGGAGATTCAGGGACAGGCTACAGCTGTGTGGTAGAGCACATTAAGCTGCAGAAACCAGCTGTGTATCCTGGTGAGTGTTTTTCCCAAGATATGTAGGCCACACGAATGTTCCAGAGAGCAGGGTTTTCACTGTTTTTCCATTGTCTTTCCTTTAAAAACACCTTTTGTTTATATGTTGCTTATTACACCTTGCAATCCCTTTTTCACACCTTGTAGTCCCTGAGAAACCATCTGTGAAGAGTCCATGGGGAATGGCCCTGGGTCTCCTAATAGTCATCATGCTGGTGCTGGGCTGTGCTGGGGCCTTCATCATATGGAACAAGAAGAAAACAGGTACATTTGTGATGGGGGAGTGGGGAAACTAATGATGCAAGGACAAGATGAGAGAAAGGAGTATGGGTGAGAATATTACACCATCTCTAGACCTTACCAAGTTCTTAGGAGAAGGATATCTCTCAGAGACTTAGAGATTGAAGAGACCTTAGATTTTATAGATAATACAATTACTGTAACTTTCTTGAAAAACAGGCATCTAAGATTTAACTTATTGACCTCCAATGAAAGGGAATTCACTTCTTCCTAGGACAATCTATTCAATTTTTAGACTTTTAGAAAACTTCTCCTGACATCAAGCCTAAATCTATCTCTGAGCAAACTCACCAAATTTCTTTTAATTCTTTTTACTGGGTATAAGAAGGTCAACTTGAATACCTCTATTACATGGCAGTTATTTAAATAGTTGTATTTAATAGTTAATTAAATAATTAAATAGTTAATCACCTGCCTCCTCTGCCCTGGTTTTTCCAATATCTTTAGCCATTGCTAAAGTTTCTAGCTCTTTCACCATCAGATTAATCTTCTCTGAATATCATTCCTGAAATGTAGCATTGAGAATTGAATGTGGAACTCCAGATGTGGTGTGACCATGAAGAATACAGGGGGTCTAATCTTACCTCATTCCGAATTGCTTAATGAAACCTAAAAATAGCATTAGCTTTTTCATATGGATTCATTACAATCGCCTCTGTCATATACCAACATGCCACATGTCTTTTTACTATAGATATTTAATTTTTATTATCCTGAGCTACTTAACAGCTCAGGGCCAAGAACAAATCATTTCTTATTAATTAATAAATGTAGCCAATTTCCATTAATTAACTTCAGTTAATTAATGAGGCTGTGCTCTAATCATTAAGTATTAATAAGTTAATAATTAAAGAAATCACCTTTCACCCTGTTACTCACATATAATTTAATAACAATTTAAAGCAGTAACAAGCAAAGAAATTATTTGCCATATTTTGACTAAATGAATGCCCCCAGGCAATTGTCACCAAATCTCAGTGTAATGTTAAATAACTCTTCACTTCTCTAAATAATATAATTCCATATCGTCAAGTTTACTTTGGTTTCCCTCTCCCAAAAAAAATTGCATTTTCATGTCTCTTTAAGGCAAGAGTCAAATTTAGTCACTCAGTAAATCAGTTAATTATGTTTTTTTATTTATCTCTTCAATAATCTTAGGAAACAACATTTACAAAATGCATTCTACTTGCCAGCTCCTAACAAACTTCCCAGAATCCTCTTTGTAAAAGTTCTTTATAAAAGAACTCTTAGGGCAGTGCAGATGAGGAAAAAGTTTTACTTCACTTCCTCTGTAGCTTTTCCATGGAGTTCTAATGGATCCTTCTATATCAGATAAAATTTAATTCTACAGGAAGAAGTACTTTTTAATAAAAACATTTTTCAACTGTCACTTCAAACTGCCATATTCACCTATAATCTATGTGAGAAGCATTTGAGACAGCATTTTTAATCACATTATTTTTATGCAGACTTCTAAAAGTCTCAGAAAAAAAGTACTCTCTCCATCTGGTATTTTTGAAGTTAATTTCTCATATAATTCAAGAATAAGACTTTACATTATTTCACAATCATTAAATGTGATTTCGTTACAATCAGCATAGTATATTGGAAAGAATGTTGGACTTGGATTCAGGAGACAGCTGAGTTTCAATTCCTCCCATCCTGTCCCAAATATGTTTAGCATTTTAGCCATGAGTAAGTAGTTCAATCTACCTCTCTGAACCTGTTTCCTCATCTGCAAACTAAAAATGATAATATTACTTCAAAAAGGTTTGTCATAGAATCATGAAATCTGAGTTGAAAAGAACCCATTGCCCATGGGGTAAAACCTTTCCATGAAAACAATTCTCAATATAACATACCTGAGAAGTCATTTCTAGACTCCAACTGAAGATCTGCAAGGAAGGGAAATCAATAAGCTCTTGAGACAAATCATTTTACTCTCCTATGGCACTGTTAAGAAGTTATTTCTGGACATCAAGCCCAAATTTGCTTCTTTGTTATTTCCATCCACCACTTTTGCTTCTGGTCTATTTAGAGTCACAGATCAAATCAAAATGCTTCTCTAGATAGTAGTCCTTCAAACACTTGAGGACAGTTTTAATGGCTCCCCTCTTTCATAGAGTTCTGTTTTCTAAGCTTAACATCTTTACTTCTTTCAGTGATTGCTCACATGACATTTATTCAATATCTTTCTTCATTGTGGTTCTCCTTTTCTTAATACTTTCCTCCTTAAAATTGTAGTAATCAGAGTCTCCTGGAGAGATCTGGGAGAGTTATGGGACTACACCCTCTTTATCATTAGAAGCTATGACCTCATAATGTAGACGATGATTGGCTGCTATATCACTTTGCCAAATCAGATTGAGCTTGTAGTCCACTAAAGCTCTGAGATTATTTTTTCCCAGGACAGTTGCTAGCTAACTATGCCTCCCACATCGTGTGTTTGTGAAATTGATGTTAGATTTTCTTCAAGAAGAAGATTTTTTTAAATTTAAGTCTATGAAATTTCATCTTATATTCACCTAATATTTTAGCCTGACTCCATCATACAATATATTAGCTATCCCTACTAACATTGTGATACTAAAAATTGATAAATATGCCTTTTTCTAGGCCACTAAATATTAAGCAGCATAAGAATAAATGTGGATTTCTGTTGGTATAATGGTCAAAAAGGTTATATATGCAAAACTGTTTGTGAACTTGAAATTGATACCTGTCAGCTGTTATGAAGGGAGGGCAGGATGGAGCACATCACTGTACCCAGTCTATTATAGGAAATACTATGTCCTGAAGAAAAGAGACTAAATAAGATGTAGTGTTTCCCAGCCTGTGAGCCTTCTACATTTATCTCTATTTCTCTTTTAGGTCATAGAACTCATGAACAAGCCACAGTGGATGGTGATGGAATCCTGTAAAGGGAGCTGGAATTTGCCCAATAAATAGAATAAAACACCAAAAAGAGCTTATGGGCATATACATAAGTTCTACTATCCTGCTCTTTCTCTAAATCTCTCTTGAATCAGGATAGGTCTCTTTAATAACAACTGGAAACATTATTTACAAAAGGTATTCTACTTGCCAGCCTCTACCAAATCCTTTATAGAATCCTTTTTGTAATAGTTCTTTATAATAATTCAGTTGGGGAAGTTCTGATGAAGAAAAATTTTGCTTCACCTTCTTCCTCTGTCATTTATGTGACCCAGGGCAAATCACTTAACCCTTTTGCCTCATTTTCTCATCTGTAAAAAAAGCTGGAGGAGGAAATGTCAAATCAATCCAGTGCTTTTGCCAAGAAAACCTAAATTGACATTACAAAGAGTCAGAAAAGAGTGGAAAATGACTAACTAACAGTATTTGGCAACTAATAATCAATAAATTGTTGTTAAATTGAACTTCACTGAAAGTGAACTGGGATTTCCTTAGTGAGAAAGGTGGGAAAGATTAGTGTTCTCTCTTCTTCTCCTTCTTCTTCTTCTTCTTCTCCTCCTCCTCCTCCTTTTCCTCCTCCTCCTCCTCCTCCTCCTATTTTTCTCTCTATCCCTGCTCTTCCTCCCCTTCCTTCTCCTTCTTACTTTCTCCTTCTTCTCCCTCTATTCTTTTCTCCTCCTTCTTCTCCTCCTCCTTCTCCTCCTCCTTCTTCTCCTCCTTCTTGTTCTTGTTCTTCTTCTTCTTGTTGCTGTTTCTTCTTTGTTCTTTTTCTCTGCTGCTGCTGCTGCTGCTACTGCTTTATTAAACATCTGAGAACTTTTCTTCCTCAGATGCTGGTAGAGTTTCAGAGAAATGCTAAGAAGCCAGATGATCAAATGGAACAGGGAAGGTAGGAAGTCACACAAAGACAAGACATCCAAAATAAATCTGAGAAAACCCTATATTCTTTAGAGTAGAAGAAGGCTCACTTTTCTCATTCTGGATAAAGGACAGAGCTATTAAGAAAAAGCTCCAAGTTCTTCCATTCTCTCACTTTGTCCCTAGGAATTCTGGAAACTCAGAAATTTTGATTCAGGTTGGTTCATGAAGAAAGAGCAAAGAGACTTAGATTTCTGAAAACAAATCTATTAAGAGTACCTTTAGAGCTAAGGACCTATTGTCAACTCTTATCAACAGTAGAGAAGTGTTGCCTCGTGGGATTCCAATGAGGAATAGGGCATTTGGATTAAAGCTTATTATTCCTTCTTCTTTCTTAGCATACTGAGAATTTCCCTTCTCTTTTCCTTCTATCAAAAATTGACAAATGAATATGCTTCCACTGAATATGAATATTCACATACCTTAAAGAAGTTGGCATTCCATTTGCTGTAAAATGTAATCTTCACAGACAATTCTCAAATGCAAAAATTGAAACTATTTCTAGCCATATGAAAAGATGCTCCAAGTAATTATTAATAAGAGAAATGCAAATTAAGACAACTCTGAGATTACTACTGCACAGCTGTCAGATTGGCTAGAATGAGAGGGAAAGGTAACACACAATGTTGGAGGGGATGTGGAAAACAGGGACACTGATAAATTGTTGGTGGAATTGTGACTACATCCCAGCCATTCCGAGAGCAATTTTGGAACTATGCTCAAAAAATTATCCAACTGTGCATACCCTTTGACCCAGCAGTGTTACTACTGGGCTTATATACCAAAGAGATTTTAAAGAAGGGAAAGGGACCTGTATGTACAAGAATGTTTGTGGCAGCCTTCTTTGTGGTAGCCAGAAATTGGAAACTACATGGATACCCATCAATTGGAGATTGGTTGAATCAATTGTGGTATATGAATATTGTGGAATATTATTGTTCTGTAAGAAATGATCAGCAGGATGATTTCAGAAAGGCCTGGAGAGACTTACATGAACTGATGCTGAGTGAAATGAGCAGGACCAGGAGATCATTGTATACTTCAACAACAATACTATATGATGATCAATTCTGATGGACATGGCTCTCTTCAACAATGAGATGAATCAAATCAGTTCCAATTGAGCAGTAATGAACTGAACCAGCTACACCCAGCAAAAGAACTCTGGGAGATGACTATGAACCACTACATAGAATTCCCAATCCTTCTGTTTTTGTCCGCCTGCATTTTTTATTTCCTTCATAGGTTAATTGTACACTATTTCAAAGTCCGATTCTTTTTGTACAGCAAAACAACTGTTTGGACATGTATACATATATTGTATTTAATTTATACTTTAACATATTTAATATGTATTGGTCAAATAAAAGGTTTGGCAATTGTCAATGTTATAAAATTACCCATACATATATCTGGTAAATAAAAACTATTAAATTTTTAAAAATGTAATCTTCAATTTTCATGTTCTTCCTCTTCTGTTCTACTGAACACCTTCCTTGAATCTGGTATCTGGGAACTGAAACTGAAAAACTTTCCCCAGGAACCCTTTAAGAGGATCTTACAAATAGTTCTTGAAAGAGACCTGAAAGTTCTCTGGATGATACCAGACCAGCTTGTTAAACATACTGTAGTGAAGATCCTTTTCAGCTATGAGTTGGACTTGTTGGTCCCTGAGATTCCTTCCAAAATGAGATTCTGTCATTCTGTGAACAGAAATCTCCAACCTTCTTGCCAAATGCTCTTCCAGTCACTTTGTGAAGACCTTTAAAAGAATAAACTACTCAAGCAGCCCACTCAAATTTAGAACAGTCCTAATTACAATTAGCAAGACCTCCGTAACTACTACCCTAAATGGGCCTCTCTCCAACTTTCATTTATTATTCTTAATTCTGCCACTGGAATGAAGAGGAAACAAGCTTAAGTTCTCCCATACTTGAACACAGTTAGCCTGTGTTCTTCAGACCTCCAAGACCAATGCCCTCATTTTATATGATAGATACTCCCATGGCAGAGTGTTCATCCCTTAAACTGCCCAGGTTGTCCTCATTGGTGCATGTTTTATAAGACAAAAGTAAGGATGACTAGTGACATTTCAGGATACATCAGCATCTTTGATGTCTTGAGCTCTAAGCCCTTCACAACACTTTGTTTCAGCCATTTTCATAGCTGTTGGAACAACTTGTTCTTGTCCACACATTCTCCAAGAAGAAGTCTTCATGTGTTTGGAGTAGACATCCCACCTAGAAAGCTTTCTGGTTTAGCCAGATTGATGAGTTGGTTTTACCTTAGTGTGGTCACTGTACATGCTACATCTCTTGGAATTACAAGTGAAAGTTGGGTGAGCAGTGGACACAAAAGGTGGATGAACAGTCCTTAAAAGGGCTCAGCAAGCCCTCATACCAGAGATGTTGGTCCTCCCTCACATCCCCCTATACACGCCTTCCAAAATAGGGATGATAAGAATCCAATAAGGTGCTATGTAAAGACTAAATGTACTAGCTGTTCTTACATATATGGAAGATGTAGAAAACTTAAAAGAAGAAGGAGAGAGAAAGTCATGTTCTTAGGGGAGAAGTTCAAGGGAAATTCTTCATTCATAATTTAGTTAAGGAAACAGAGCACAACGCTTCTTAAAGAGTGAAGTGCATTTTCTGACCAAAATATTAGATCATAGACCTGATAGAATAAAAGTGATATAAAAATAGTGACTGAGTAAAACATCCCAGAAGGAAATTGTAATTGGTCATCTACAAGAAGATTCATACATGAGGGAAAATGGTAATCACACAGTCAGTAAGGATGCAAGAATTCAGGTATTTCTAGATGCCCTCAGTTTTTTACAATATCAATAAACAGTTGTCCATCCTTTGCTTGAAGATCTTCAAGAAGAATCCACTCCTTCTGGGATGATTCCATTGCACTTGTAGACAATATTCATATTTTAGAATTTCTTTAATTGAAGGCAAATTTACTTTTCCCTGATTACCACCCAGCATTCTGAGATATTCCTCTGAGGCCAAGTAGAACAAGTCCAATCCTTTCTTCAAGAAGCCCTTTAAATACTTCAAGAAAGTTACATATTCCTCCTAAGCCTACTCTTCTTAATGATAGGTTTCCCCATTTAATTTCCATGTACTATAAATATGTAAATCAAACCTCATTTCTCTCTAGATTGAATCACTTACCTAACCTAAACTAAGAAGATTAGCAAGGCAGAAAAAGTTACAAAGGTGGCAGTTACCACTATAAACACTCTTTCAGGATTCTAAAAGTAATTCTAACCTATATAATCTCCTCTTATTGCTATTATTCTTATTCTTTGGGTATGCTTCCCATTTGACAGATTAGCTAACCAAACTCAACTCTTAATCAGAAATATTTACTAAGCAAAAGACAAAGCAAGAATACCAATCATTTAACATGCCATCTGTAAACTAGGGTTATTCTGTATCCCCAATGCACAGTGTCCATAGGAGAGAGTGGGTAGTGAACCATATCAAAAGGCATGTGCCTAGGAAACATATATGTCCAGATCAACTCAGAGCTCTGTGCAATAGGTCTTGATGTCTTTTGTCTGCTTCAGAAAGAGTCTGAACATTTCATTGATGGGCAAGGCTGCTTCTCCACTAGCTGCTTCAATTGAGCTGCTTTTTTTCCTGAGTCTCCATTTCAGGTAGAGCCAATTCTCTGCTAGTTAATCTGCTTGGGTTCTTGTTCTGTTGAGGTGCTGATCTGTTACTACCTATTTCAGGAAAAACAAACCCCCCTGAAGACTTCACCAGATTGGTTCACTTAGTTAGATTCTGAAGAGTTTCTAATACTGAGACAGGAGATGGCAGCATGGGCAAAAGTTTGATTGATTTGTTCCAGGAAAGCAGCAAGTGGCCATGTAAAATCTTTCTTCCTCCAGTTTGCTTTTCTAAGCTACACATGTTAATCTCAGGCCCAAAGCAGTATTACTTCATTGATATGACTCACTTTTCTCATGGTGAGTCCATAATTCTGCAAACTATATAAAACTATACACTTGTCCCTTAATTATGGAGCAATTCTAGGAATCAAAGTTTTTCTACTTATTCTTTTAAAAGTCTTCCTATCAGTTTTATGCAAGGGTACACCGGAGCTAATGCATATAAATATGCAAGAGCTAATTTCTAAGTTTTTGATTTGGACACCATGCCTCAGAAATCAGGGAACATTAAAAATCAGAGCTTGATTTATTGTTTTATTGATTTCTAAACCTTTGAAAGTGATGGAGAAAATAGTAATAATTTAGATTAAAATTAAAAATAAATTGTATGATTTCAGTTAAATTTTTATCAAATCACCCCTGATTATATGCAAATTAGGTGCTGGGAAATAGGACACTTCTGCCATCTTTACCTAGAACAAGGTGCTTTTCTTTTTGGAGATGCTTTTTTCCATGTTTCTCTTAAATTGTTCTTCTTTCTGTTCTTTTTAAAATCAATCACATTATCCTCTGAAAGATTGCCTTCTTATTCTTGTATGGCACAATCTTCAAATGTATTATTATCACAAACATTCTTGGGTAGATGAAGCTCATATAATTTGGGTTAACTTCTTTCATAATTTTCTTGGATTGATTTTTTAAACCTATTTTTCCTTAATTTCTCTTATTTGATTGGTAAGTTCCTTTTTTAAGTTCTTCCAAGAGTTCCTTTTAGAGCTTATACCAATTTGACATTTCTCGTTGGGCCTTTTCCTTTGTAGCTGATTTGAGTAGTTATAATATTCAGAATAATTTAGTTGTTCAAAATTATTCTTCAAATAATTTCTCTTTATGCAGTATTTTCTTAGTTCTTTTCATTTCATTCTTAATTATTTCAAGCAAGTCTTTCCATGGTTTTCTAAAATCAGTCAGCTCATCATGTCTTATAGCATAGGAGTGTCCCATCACAGTCACAAACCACAGCTTATTTAGCCATTCCCCTATTGATGTTGTTTGCTTCCAACGAGAGAATTACTAAAATATTTTAGGACATAAGTTCTTTTTCTTTTTCCCCAATCAACTTCGAAGCGAGACCTAATAGTGATATTGAATGGTCAAAGATGTGTACTTTTATAACTTTTTGGACCATAATTCTATCAACAGTATAGTAGTATCTCAAGCTATTTTTCTCATTGTATATCTTGGACTTTTGTTAATACTTAAAAAAATTCCTCACTCTGACTTATTGTTCATGATTGAAACATATGTCAACCAGGATTGATTCCTTCCCTGATTTTATTTCTACAAAATGACATGGACTGGCCAATTTCAATGATCTTTTGCATTGAGTCAATCCAATTATTGTAGGTATCCCTTCTTTCTTGGCCTCCTTTGCAAGAGAAGTATGGCACCCAGGTAGAGCAGAGTAACCGGATTGTGAACTATGTGAATGAATGTAAGTTATAACAAGACTGGAAAGATAAGAAAGGACAAAGTTATAAAGAACTTCAAATGTCAGTGTACTTCATATTAATTTTGGAAGTAAGGGGAACTACCCGAGCTTGGTGAGTGGAGAAGTATATAGTGTGACATGCACTTTGGAAAAATAATTTTGGCAGCTGAGTTGAGGATGGATTAGTGTAGGAAAAGACTTGAGGCAAGGCAAACAAAAAGAAAGCTACTGTAGTACTCAGAATGAAATGAATAGGTTGGAAACTTCAATCGAAGGGGCTCTATATGCAAGACGTTCTGAAGGGAGAAACGCAAGATTTAACAATGGATTAGGTGAGCGGAGTGAGTGTGACAAGTCAAGGATGGCACTCACTTGAGACCTATCACGAGTAGGGTAGAATTAACTTGCTCTGTGACAGCATTAAGTTTTCTCCTCTCTTTACCTACACTCTTCTGGATTCCTGGTTTCACGGTGACTTCCAAACTGTGGTTTTCCCCAGAAATCCCTCTGGGGATAAATGGTTTTCTTTTCTTCCTGATTGTAGGTGGCAGTTGGCAGACCACAGACAGTGGGACATGGGGGAATCCCACAGCTCAGGGGAAAGCCAAACTGGTGGGCAGGGTTCTAGAGTATACACTATCAAGATATTATATACATATATATATATATATATATATATGAGACAGAGAGACAGAGAGAGAGACAGAGAGAGACAGAGAGACAAAGAGAGAGAGAGACAGAGAGACAGAGAGAGGCAGAGAGAGAGAGAGAGACAGAGACAGAGAGACAGAGACAGAGAGACAGAGAGACAAAGAGAGAGACAGAGAGACAGAGAGAGGCAGAGAGAGAGAGACAGAGAGAGAGACAGAGACAGAGAGAGAGACAGAGACAGAGAGACAGAGAGAGAGACAGAGAGACAAAGAGAGAGAGAGACAGAGAGGCAGAGAGAGGGAGAGAGAGAGAGAGAGAGAGAGAGAGAGAGAGAGAGAGAGAGAGAGAGAGAAAGAGAGAGAGAGGAAGGGAAGGAGAGGGAGAGGGAGAGGGAGAAGGAGAAGGAGAAGGAGAGAGAAAATCTTTTTTTTTGCTGGTTTTCAGGGATTTTCTCCTGGATAAAGTTGCATGTTCTCTATTTTCCTCATATCTTGGAGAAAATTTGAATTATTATATGAAAAGTTAATAATGCAGACTTCTGCATGCACAGACACATGCAATCTTATCTATCTCTGATAGCACGAGTTGTCCACATTTCAAACCGTGATTTCTAGCAAGGAACTGACTTATCTATGTACCTCAATAGTCACTAACAGTAGAACACTTGGGATAGCTTCTTCAGGACAGCTCACTTTTGTTGGTTTACATTGTCCAGGGTTAGTGATCTGATGTCTAAAAGGCAAAGTACAGCATGAGGTGTAATTCTTAGGGAGACAAATCAGAACCATATTGAAAGTCATTAAAGTGGACAATGGTAAACAAAGAGCTAGCTTTATATAAAGGGAAGTGTAGGCTAAAATTCATGAAATGTACATTCTATGGAAGCCTCATGCTCAGTACACTATCTGGGATGACCCAGAATAGGAGAACACAAGCTGAAGAGGAGCCCAGAGCAGAAGCTTGGTGGTCAAAAGAGTTCCATAGATTGTAAGTTTTGACCTGTTTCCAGTTTCTGTTTATTTGTGATCCTCCTGAGTCTTAGATCAAGCTTAAAGTTTCCCTGATGACAATTACTACTTCACTCCTCTCTGCAAAACCTTCTTCACTGTAGAAGCTGCCTAAATGATCTTCTTAGCATCTGATTCTCATTTCCCAGTCCTTCCTTCATAGTTTCCAAAGTAATAGCTCTGAAACCCAGTACTAACTATTTCATTCCACTATGACTTCCATTTGGTCTCTAAGATAACACATTAGTCTAGCATATTACTCCCAACTCTTAACCCAACCAACTTTTTTAGATTTGCGATGGACCAATTTCTAACAAGTTTAGAAGAAACAAGATCAAAGCCAGAGACAATGGCAGAAGATGAGAGCTGAAATTCACAATCAATTATATCCAGAAATAGGGACCAATGATAGATGCCATGGACTGGAAAGCATTTCAGTCAGAATCAAGTTACAGACAACAAACAATAAGCAGCTGGGCTAATTGCTTCATCAAGATCTTCACAGACACTTTCCAGTATGGGAAGGATCACTTGTGGGTAGCAATTATATTTAAAGAGACTTCACCAGGGGAGCTGCCAGCATCCTATGAGTGAGATGAGCAAGACCTCATATCCTTAGGGAGAAGCAGATGGGCAAGAAGAGCATAGAGGGTTCAAGTAGAAGCCATTCTCTGCAGTTGTGTTCCTAGTCTAAGATCAGACCCCAGCTTTGCTTCAGACAAAGACAAAGTCTCAGAAAGAAAAAGAAGCTAGAAGATTTTTTCCCCTTTCAATGTTATCTTGGAACCTGTAGTTTTTTCTAACAGTCCCACTCTTATTGTCACCTAAGGCTCCCTTCTCTAGAGGTAGTGGTGATTATAGTGGCTCATAATTCTTTTTTATGTTATATGAATTTATTTTTTAAATTTTTAATAAAGCTTTTTATTTACAAAACATATGCATGGATAATTTCTGGAACGTTTTGTTCCAAATTCCTTGCTGGAAATCACAGTTTGAAATGTTGATGGTTCATGTTCCCCCACCTCCTCCTCTGGATGGCAGGTAATCTAATACATGTTAAATATGTTAAAATATATATTAAATCATATATATATATATGTTTATACAGTTATCTTGTTGTGCAAGAAAAAATGGATCAAGAAGGGAAAAAACTGAGAAAGAAAACAAAATGCAAGCAAACAACAACAAAAAGAGTGAAAATGCTATGTTGTAAATCACACTCAGTTCCCACAGGCCTCTCACTGGGAGTAGATGGCTTTCTTCATAACTGAACAATTGGAACTGGTTTGAATCATCTCATTGTTGAAAATGGCTCATAATTCTTTATCACTTTTCAGTTTATAAAAGATGAGTGAGAAATAACAGACAAAGTGTTGGAGCTATCTGCATTTGAATCTTAGCTATGATACTTGCTAGTCTCATTACTTGTCTCTCAGCTTCTTCATTGGTCAAGGGAGATATTGTAAAGAAAGGAGTTCCCTTCTCCATCTCATCTATTATGGTCACAGAAGACTTAGAATGCAGTCACAAGCTATTAATTAATTTTTTAATTGACCACAGAGATCTATTTATGTCCTTGTGCTTTTATCTAGTATCAATACTTCGGATTGGGTTGAGAAGGAAATGGTGAATTTGGCCGATCAAATAGGTTAGCCACATCTTGGGGAACATTTAGAAATGTTTTAAGTCTTTTATGAGTTTTGGATTTCAAGAGAGAGGGACATTGAAAAGCAGAAACAGAAATATGCATTGTCAATAGTAAATTCTGAGAGATAGCTATGTAAGAGAAGAAGTTTCAAGGAGAAGAGTCCATTTCAATCAAAACTCAAGTTGAGGAAAGGCAGATTCCTGAAGTCAGCACGAAAACTCAACAAAAAGAGAGGGGGCTTCCAACAATTGTGAATTGCCTTACATCATGTGAATCATACATTCATCCCTATCATTGTACTTTAGATGGATGCCCACCCCTCACTTAGATGATGAATTCCCTGTGTATATTTGTAGGAGAATGTGTGCCGGGTTTGTGAGAGGAATACTTTGTAAATAATTCTTCTTATGATTCCATCATAGTAATTACCTTGGCTAACATGGGTGATTTTTAATAGAAAACAAGAAATCGACTACCTTTTGGTAGTATCAGCCACTCTTTGATTATACAATCTATCCAAGTAAGTGAAAGTTAAAGGAACACTCCAGTTACCTTGTACAATGATAATATCTCTGGGATCCCCTTCACAAGGTTGTGAGATTTGTATGAGATAATATGTAGCACTTTAAAAAATTTAAAATGTTATGTTAAAGGCAGGTCTTGTTATAATTACAATGTATTTTTCTTATAACCACACCTATCAATTAGAGAGAGAGCTATATATTTTTAAACCAATAAGTAAATACTTTCAATGTTACAAATTTAAATATATGAACATATAATAGCACCACCTTGCTACTGTTTCACTATCTAGTATAAGTTCTGCTTCTAACTACATCAACATGTTTCTTTTCATATCATGATGTTCGAGATGCACCATGAATTACTATGTATTGCCTTTCAACTAAATTCAAATTCCTTTGCCTATAATTTAAGACGCCACACAATTTTCACCACCATGTTTCTGATTTTAGCTTGTATCATTGCCTCCATATAGCCTCCACTATCAATTAATCCAGATAGACAAATAGTGCAGTATTCAAAAAGGCAAAGCATGTAGATTTCTCAACATATAGTTAGTTCTAAAAGTTAAATTTGCTTTCTTGAAAATTTCTATTATAAATCATTAAAGCTATTTAAAGCTATTATTCAAAAATAAATCATCCCAGAATAATCTCACTTTTTTTGTGTTCACAGATTTACTAGCCTGGTAGAGCAGAAGAATGTCTATTTTTCAGTGAGGCATTGGAAAGAGGTACTAGTACTATGCTAGTCTACAAGATAGTTAAAAAGATTTAGGGGTTGACTTATCAAACCCAAATAATTAATAATAGTATAAATATGTAGAAAACTGTGTCATAAAATGGCCCAAGGTTTTGATATTAGACCTATTTTGTTCAGTGTTTTTTTAAATCAATGTCCTTGACAGAAACATAGAGAGGATGCTTATCCAGTCTTCAGCTGAAACTCAAAAGATTAGCAAATATGCTGAATAAAATGGGTGAGAGTCAAAGTGAACTTTACAAACTCTGACAAAAGAATGACAAAAATAAAATGTTATCGTATGAGAATAAATAGAAAGTCATATGTTTGGAATTTTACAAAAAGTCATGTACAAAATAGGTTATGGGAGTCATACCCAAACTGCCATTGATTTGTGTGAAAGATAAAAGACTTTTAGAGATGGACAAGCTCAATATGAGTCAACAGTGTATTGCGGCAGCTAAAAGAGTTAATGTCGTGTTGTATAGCATTGAGAATGTGCTAAGAAAATTGTCAGCAGCTTCTGGGTTCATTTTATTGAGGATGTATTTGGAATCATGTTCATCCTATAGCATCCGATAGCCATTGAACAGGTGGCACTTTTTTAAGATGAAGGTCATTGGAAAGGTGAATGGGCTAGAAACCAAGTATGAAAGGACCAGAGTTCAAACATAATTTCTCTCTCTTTTTTTTCAAACTTTGAAAAGTTGTCAAGTGGAAAAGAAATCAAAAGCTTTTTCCTTGGTCCCAGAGGATAGAATTAGAAGCAATAGGTAGAGCTTATAAGGAGAAAGATTTCAATTCAACATAAGAATTGCTTAAAAACTGGAGCTATCAAAAAATATTGAGCAGGTAGATATCACAATGGATAGGAGTACTAGTCAGAAGCAGGAGTCCGAAAGACGAGCTCAAATTGAGCTTCAGACACTCATTAGCTATATACTTTTGTTATTGTTGAGTTGTTTTTCATTCATGTTCAACTCTTCTTGATCCCATTTTCTTGACAGAGATACTGGAGTAGTTCCATTTCCTTTTTCAGCTTATTTTACAGATGAGGAAACTGAGGTAAACAGCATTAAATGATTTGTCCAGGGCACAGACAGGCCATATTTGAGGAAGATAAGTCTTCCTGATTCCAGGCTCAGCTTTTGATATCCTAGCCAAGTTACTCTGTTTGCTTCAATTTCTTCATCTGTAAAATAAGGATAAGAGTAGGACCTAACTTCTAGAATTGTTGTGTGGATCAAACAAGATAGTAATTGCAAAGTACTTAGCACAGTTCTTGGTACATAATAGGTGCTATATAAATGGTAGGTATTATTGGTCAGTTCCCCATCACTGGACATTTTCAAATGAAGGGCTGAAATTCATAGAGAGATAAAAGGAGGTAACTCTGGACCTAAGTCCTTTATTGCATGATTTTTCCTTTAGAAGAATATTTATAAATATAACTTTCCATCTAAAGTGTCTTCAGTTCTCTTGATCCCAATATTTCTTTTGTTTTTACATTACAATTCTTTATTTATTTTAACCTTTTTTTTTATTAAATACTGAGTACCAAATTCTCTCATTTCCTTCCATCCTTTTCCATATCCACTAAGAAGACAAGCAATATGATATCAACTATAAATATGAAGTCATGCAGAACATTTCTATTTTAGTAATATTAAAAAAGAAGAAAGGTAGTAAAGTATACTTTAATTTGTGCTAAGAGTTTAATAGTTCTCTCTCTGTAAAGGAATAGCTTTTTTCATCATGAGTCCTTTGCAATTATCTTGAATCATTTTATTGATCAGAATAGCCAAGTCTTTCATAATTGATCATCATTACATTTCTATCACTGTGCATAATGATATCCCAGTTCTTCTCACTTCATATTGCATTGGTTCACATAGTTCTTGTCATTTTTTCTGAAATCATCTCTTTTATCATTTCTTTTACCACAGTAGTTGTCCATCTCAATTATATGCCACAACTTGTTCAGCTAATCCCCAATTAATGAGAATCCTTTTGATTTCTATTTCGTACCAAAAAAAAAGAACTGCTATAAATATTTTTGCAAATATAAGTCTTTCTCTTTTCTCTTTTATCTCTTTGGGAGTATGGACCTATTAGTGTTATGTTGGGCCAGAAATTACATACAGTTCTATAGCCCTTTGTACATAATTCCAAATTGTTCTTTAGAATGGATGGACCAGTTCACTAACTCTACCAGCAGTTCATTAGTGAACCTATTTTTTCCTCATCCTCTCCAGTGCATCTGTCATTTCTAATAAGTGTGAGGAACTAACTTATGGTTCTTTAATTTGTCTTTCTCTAATCAGTAGTGATTTAGGGCATTTTTTCATGTGACTATAGAAAGTTTTTTTTCCTGAAAATGCTTATTTAAGTCTTTTGACAATTTATCAATTGGGGAAGGGCTCTTATTTTTTATAAATTGGGTTCAGTTTTATAATTAGTATTGTTAGAAACATGCTTGATACTGAGTTTCAAAGCACCTAGTAAAACTGTAAAAAAAAGGATTCACAGAACCATGTCTTAAGTTATATTATAAGCAGTAATTATCAAAAATATATGAAACTGATTATATTCTAATAATATAATATACAACATAAGTAGAAAGATAAATCAATGGAACAAAGTAAACAAAATTATAGTTGCAGAAAAATGTAATTCCTTTGTATTTGACAAGTTTAAAGACAAGATTTTGGAATAAGAATTCATGATTTGATAAAAATTGTTGGAAAAGGTAGAAGGCATTTTGCCAGAAAGTGGGCAATATCTTATACATTTCCTAAGATATGGTCAAAAATATATACATGAGAGATATGAAGAGAGATATTACAAGAAAACTAGAAGAACAAGGAGCATGTTACTTATCAGCCTTATGGATAGGTGAACAATTTATGAATAAACAAGAGATGGAGACCAAAGTTGGGTGTAAAATGAATTTAAAAGGGTTTGCACAAATAAAACAAATTAGCCAAGATCAGAGAAACCATGGGTGTTTTCTCAGATAAAGGGTACATATCTCAACTATAGGAAGAACTTTGTCAAATCCATAAAAATATAAATCATTCACAAATGGTAAATGATCAAAGGATATGAAAAGGCAGTTTTCAAATGAAAAAATCAAAACAATTTATAGTCATATGAAAAAAATGGTCTAAATCATTACTGACATGCAAATTAAAACAACCTTGAGATATCACTTTACACCTATCAGATTGGTTAAAATGATTGAAGGGGAAAGTGAAAAATGTTGGAGGGGATGTAGGAAAAATGGAATAATAATTCATTGTTGGTGGGATTGTGAATGGATCTGACGATTTTTGAGATCTACTTTGAATGATACCAAAAGAATTAAACTATCTATACACTTTGACATAAAAATCTCTCTACTAGATCTATTTCCAAAGATGACTAGGGAAGAAGAAAAAGAACATATATGTTCTAAAATGCTTATAATAGCACTCTTTGGGGTGACAAAGAACTGGAAATTTCATGAATGTTCATCAGTTGAGGAATGACTGAACAAGTTGTGGTATATAATGGTGATGGAATGCTATTGTGCTGTAAAAAGTGCTGAGTTCAATCATTTTAGAAAAAACATGGAAAGATTTTTAGAAAATGAAAAATGAAATGAACAAATCAAGAGAACATTGTCTATAATAACTGTAATGTTGTTTGTGTGTGTGTATATATATATATATATATATATATATATATATATATATATATATATATATATATATATATATATATATGACTTGAAAGAATTTTTGAAAGAAAAAATTTTGAAAGGAAAAATGAAACATATGTCCCCTGTTTCTCATAGACACCACATGTATTGGTAAAAGAATATGACCAACAAAACTTCTCAGAAGTACCTGGTTGAACTTTATTACCTTCTCTGGTTTGAGAAGTAAAAACAGAAAGGGAAACAGATTTCATCCATTTCGTTGTAAGAAGACTGGCTTTACCAAGAGTCCAGTAGATAAAGCAAAATTGTCTTGCCACGTGTAGATCTGAAAAGCTTAGCAGTGCTCTGTCTTATGGGAACTACCTGTCACTGAAAAAAAGCACAATGCTTTTTTAAAAGCTTCCTATTAAGTGGTGGCTGTGAACTAAAAGAACTTAACATTGCTTCATGAACTCCAAAGCAGAAAAGCAGTAAGCTTTATTTGGCAGGAAAACAAGCAAAGACCAGAAGTCTCTGTATTTGAAGAGAAGCAGCTTCATGTAGCATTCCTGAGGGATCAAAAACATCAAATTCTACATTTCAGAGATATGAGCACCCATAGACAGAGGGATTTCCCTATTCATGTGTCTCCCTACTAAGATTTTATAAATATATGTCCCCTGTTTCCCATAGACACCACATATATTGGTAAAAGAATGTGACCAAAGTTTATGAGTGAAATATAATATTTCAAATATTGCTGCTCTGGGAATAAAATTTATAATTATTGTGTGAATAAAACATGATTATTGCTGATACTTTCTTGTGAATAAATATTGTAATTATTTTAAAAAGTATACACCAATGACCTCCTATTAGAAACCTCAAAACAAACTCTTAAGAATGGCTTTCAAATATTTTAAAGAGAAAAAAATTAGTACAGGCATCAGGAAAGAAAGAGTAAAAATAAACCACAGCCAGGATCACACAAGAAACCACAGCCAGAACCACACAAGAATTAACAGCTAAAACTGTGAAGGAGGAAAGAGCATAAACAAAATATTCTAAAAGGCAAAAGATATAGACATAACATGAAGAATTTCCCCAGTGAAACTGAACATAATCTTAAAAGGGGAACTGGGCCTTAATAAAAATAGAAGACTGCTAAGAATTACTGATGAAATGCCTGGAACCCAGCAGAAATTTAAAATATAAATAAAAAACTAAAGAAAAATATAAAAAGATAAATAGAAGGGAACCAAAAGGAAAACAATTTAGAAAACAAAGTTTAACGTTGTAACAGAGAGGGGTAGGATTATACAAGCATCACTGAAAAACCATAATGTCATTAGTGGTAATAGAGGTTGTCAAATAAGTTGGAGGGCTTGAGAGTGATTTTTGCTGTTTTTATTATCTTAAGAAAGAAAACAAGGGCAGAGGAAGCATACAATATTCATCTTGGTTTTGTCTACCAATCTGATGTTCTTTCCAATTTATAGCCTCTTGGGATGCCAAAAAGACTGAAAGAACTGTCATTGATCAGGGAGGGGAGATGTCAGGGTGTAGTGGGAAAATCAATAGACTCCTAGATAGAAGAGATCTGCCTCTACCCCATAACTACCTACATGATCTTACCTTACCTAAGAATCTTCACCTTTTATGTGCCTCATAATTTTCCTCTTAAAATAGAATTCTAGAATGCTGAATTTGGAGTAAGAAAAATTTTCTTTCACATTCTACCTCAAATGCTTACTAGACATGTGATTCTAGGCAAGTTATTTATTGTCTCTCAGCCTCAGTTTCTTTACATGTAAAATGGGGATAATTAAAACTCCTACTTCACAGGATTGTTGTGGAAATCCATTGAAAATTTGTAAACTACTTTGCCAACTTTTAAAGGACTATGTAAATATTATCCATAATTATTACTGCCTTAATATATACATATATTCAAATGCATGAGAGGCATCATGGCATGAGAAATAGAAAGTTAGCCTCAAAGGCAGGACACCTGCTTTCACATTTCACCTCTGACATTTACTTGTCATGTAATACTGAGCAAATGAACTACCCTCTTTATGAGCTTTACATTTGAGCCTCACAACTATCCTGGGAAGCAGGTGCTATTATCCCTGTTTTACAGATGAAAAAACCGAGGCAAATAGAGGTTAAGTGATTTGCAGTTAGCAACTGACTAATACTGGATTTGCACTCACATTTTCCAGCTCTAGGAGAGCTGTGTGATTCTCAAGGGAGTTGTGACTTGCCCACACCCACTGATAGAGTCAGAAGTCATATTAAACCCAGGTGTCCTGACTCCAAGTTCAGAGCTTTTTACTATAGGGCAATGCCTCTGTGACTTAGAAGAACCAAGGCCAGGGAAATAGCAGGAGCTAATAATCAGAATTGGGAGGGAGGAGAGAGGGTGTGAAAAAGAGCATAGCAAATGATCTGGCTGGTAATGAGGCAGTTCTTCTTATCTGAACAGGGCATCTTCATTCATATTCAGCAGGAATGAGCCAATAGTGCATGCAGCTAGTTCTCTGAAGTTAGCACCACAGAATGTTCTAGTAATCTTCAGGGTTCAGTTGAATATCTGGGGGGGAAATTGATTTTTTTCTATTTTGCTACATGCATGCAAATAGTTTTCCTCACAGCCTGGCTCTTGGGAAATAGTTAACAGGGCGAGTTTCCTCTATGTTCATTTGTCCACTTCTTTTTGGGGTATATAAGGACATTCTGAGTGTATAAGGACAAGGGGATGAGGGATTTAAAATTTACACACACACACACACACACACACACACACACACACACACACCCCTCCAAACTGCTTTTTTCCCCATTTTATAGTATTCCTCCTTGACCTGCCCCAAGAATAACAAGATTTTTTAGTATAGACATGTTTTATGGTTCTTGGTAATACTGCATTCTCCTCCTACTCCATTCTCCAGCTGCTTACCTTCCAATGTAACACATTCATGGATTCTATAACCTATGAAAAAAATTGGAAACAACAAAAAATGTACAAGTGAGAGTGGATCTGGACATGTGGTGCGTCTACCCCCTTTTCTCAAGGCAAAAACACACTTGATCTTAGCCTATATGCTCCCCAGAGACAAGGACTATGCATCTCTAGGAGCTGCTAGTTCACAAAGTCTATTTCCCAATCAAATTAATAATTCCCTAAGCATGGCGCCTCATTCACTTCTCTCTCCCCAAGGAAAATCTATATGGCCTTTCCTTTAGCCAGTCATCTTTAGTATTTATTAATATTGAAATGAGTGAGTAAAATTGAATGAGAGTATAACTAGCATCAATAGCCACAAAACTGAATGGGAGAACCACAATGCTGGTTGACCATTCAGGGTCCAGGCCCAAATATGGACCAGAACTAAGATGATGAAATATATAAAATCAACTGCAAAGCAGGATAGGGGATATATAACTACCAATTTGTTGGGGAAAAGATCTGGGGGATTTTCTTCTAGATTGCAAACTCAGTTTGAATCAATGTGATGACATGGCAATTAAAAACTAAACACAGTTTTAGGCTGTAATAAGAAAAAAAGTCCAGAGGGGAAGTGATAGTCCCCCTATCCTCTGCCTTGGTCAATCCCTATTAGAAATGCTATATTGTAGTCAAGAGGGAAATGGGGAGGTTTGGTCTGGGAAAAAGAAGACTGGGAGTAGCTCTGGTAGATACAGTGGTCACATTGAAGAGGAATTAAATTTGTTCCTCATGGAGGGGAGTAGATAGTGAGAGGAATTTTGGTTGTGTGAGAGAAACATTTTTAACAGATTATTTCCAAATCAGAGTGGGATAATACAGGAGGTGATGAGGTCCCATCCCTTTTGAACTAACGTTAGGCATGAGAGTTTTTTGAGAATTTTTATGCAGTCAGATGCAATTTGGACAAGAAGACCATGGTGATCCCTCTGAAGTCTAGGATTATGGGGTTCTGTTGACAATTCTCTTTTTGACCATTCAAGGAACAAACTCAGAAGCAAGCAGCAGCTGTGTGGCTTATACACCAGAAACAATGTGATCTCAGTTTTAGTTTTCAACCCAGACTGAAGCCTGCTGGGAATTACAGGTCAGGAATCTCAGCCCAAAGGGAAACCTACAATTTTGTCAATTAAAACCAGAAGAGCTTTCCATGTTGCTGATAGCAACTAATTCCAGCCGGAATCTACTAAAACTCCAACTGGGCACATCTGCAAGTCTGCTGCTCAGACCCAAATTCAGGTCTATAACTTGTAGAGTTCAAACTAGGAAGGCAGAATTGAGATTTTTCCCTGGATTAGATTCCATGGCACTGAAAACTTACAATCCCATGATCTGAAATGTCCTGGAGGAAATGAACACTCTACACCCAAGAAAATAGCAGTAACAGACCAGACAGTCCCTCTGGATGTGTGCAATGTCATAAAGCAACATAAAGGTTAAATTTAGGAAGTAGGTTTAAAGAATGAGCAAACTACTCCATAAAATCCTACCATAAGAACAACTATGGTGATACAAAGACTCAAAATACAAACCCAGATGAAGATGGAGACTACAAAACATCTACAAGCAAAACCTTAAACACACACACACACACACACACACACACACACACACACACACACACACACACACACACACACACACACAAGATACAAAAACACAAAGACAGACAGAATCAGAGACAAAGAGAGACAGAAAATCAGAGGGAGACAGAGAGACAGCTTGGGTACAGATTAAACTAGAGATGAACTAAACTAAACTAAGAGATGAAACAAAAGTTTAGTAAAAGAGAGAGTTAAAATGGGTTTTCAAAAAAGAAAAGTGATCTATGGACTAAAGAAGCTGAAATAGGATTAATAGCTTGGCACAAGAGGTACAAAACTTGCCCAAGCATTAAACGCCTTGAAAACTAAAATGAAACAAATAAAAGCTAATAATTGCATAAAACAACAAATATTAAAACAAAATCAAAAGTCTGAAAAAATAGAAGAAAATGGAAGATATCATCACAAAATAGATTGAAGAAAAAGAATTTAAGAAAGATTAGATTACCTGAAAATCACGACTAAACAAGGAATTGGAAATTGAGTGGATGGCCATCAATTGGGGATTAGCTGAATAAGTTCTGACATGTGAATGTAATGGCACATCATTGTTTGATAAGAAATATGGAGCAGGCTCTTTTAGGAAAGCCTGAAAAGACATGAACTGATGCTGAGTGAAGTGAGAAAAAGGTAGGAAAACATTGCACACAGTAACAAGACAATGAGGATCAACTATGATAGATTTAGCTCTCCTCAGCAACATGATTAGACAAGACAATTCCACTAGATTTGGAATGGAAAATGCCATCTGTGTCCAGAGAGATGACTATGGAGACTTGTAGAGGGCCACTAAGACTCTTTAGCCCAGAGGAAACCTGCTGACAATATCTGGTTTGGTTCTTCATTTCCCGTTAGTGCTTACTTCCCTTCCTGAGAAGTCAGGAGGGCGTAATCACCTCCCTTTGGTGTTCTCACCTTTTCCTGACTTCTCAGGAAGGGAAGTAGGCAGCAAAGGGAAATGAGGAACCAAACCAGATATTGCCAGCAGGCTTCCTCTGGGCTAAAGGGTCTTATATCTTACCCAGAGTTCCCCCACTATCTGTGGATCTCTATAGAGACTGAATGTGGATTGAAGCAGAGTATTTTCATTTTTTCCTGCTTTTTTTTCTCATGGTTTTTTCCTCTTTTATTCTAATTTTTCTTGCTCAATATAAGAAATATGGAAATGTGTTTCAAGAGATTAAACATGTATAAAACATATACTTGCTATACTTGGGGAGGAGAAAGTAAAGAAGGAAGAAAGAAAAAAACTTGGAACACAAAATCTTACAAAAATGAATGTTTAAAACTCTCTTTATGTGTATTCGGAGAAATAAAATACTATTGAGAAAAAAATAAAGGAAATCATGATCAAAAAGAAAGAACCCAGACATAAATCTCAAAAAGGTTTGAGAGAAGTCTCCAGATCTCTTAGATCTAAAGAATAAGGGGGAAATAAAAATCAAATCTCTTTTTATTTTCTATACTCTCACAAGGTTGATGACACATTTGTGTATCCCATCTCTTTCTGACTTACTTCCATGTACACACCTGTTTTCATTTTCTTCCATAAGATGAAGGATGCAGTACAGCTCAAGACCAGAATCACAACACCCAGGATGGACATGGTCACAGTCCAAGACCTCTTTTTAGGATACTTCACTTGGACTGCAGCATCAAGAGGAGTATAAAAGGAAGACAGATAATGTGAATAAAAATCTCCCAATTGACTATGGGAAGTACACCCATTGGGAAGCCTCCCCATTGGTATATTCTGGAGAAGTTAGAAGAAGAGGGAGGGATCAATATCATTTTATGGCCAATACTCCTGGGGCTTAACCCAACCAACTCAGGCTAATCACTCACTGGGATATATTTTTGGTGGCCCCAATTCAATATGGTCCACTACACAGCCATAATCAGTCCCCATATCTTCTGGTAAGTGTTCAATGGTGATTCGTTGGTAGAAGGTGGAATCAGCATTTGGCAAGACACCACTGGAGCTCTGCTTTCCAGCCATACTTATGTTCTTCCCGTTCTGCCAGTGCAACAGTATAGAGCGAGGGTAAAAGCCAGAAGCAGAGCAGGACAGGATGGTAATTTCATCCACAGTTTCATACTGGGATACAGTTACCTCAGGGGGCACTAAAGGTAGAAAACAGGAGAGAAGTTATCTTGTGCAAATCTCAGCAGCATTTTCTCTTCCCTTTGTCACTCCCTTTCTTCATTTCTCTTATTACTCAAGCCCCCAGAACTTAGCAGTCATGAGATCTTGAAGGGCAAGGCACTATGTGTTTCATTATATCAGTATTTATTTTATGCTTTTCCAGTGTCCTCTGCACCCAGTTTTTTCAACAAATGGTTTTTAATTTATGGCCTCAGACACTTCTTAGCTGTGGGAATCTGGGCAGGTCATTTAACCTTGTTTATCTCCATTTTTTTTTCTTTTTTGGCAGCATTGCGGATTGTTTGAATAAAATTTACCCAGATTAAAACACTTAAGAAAGTAGCAAGCTATACCTGGGGAGAAGCTGAAGAAGGTGGGCAGGATGACCACCCAAGTAAATAGATTAGGAGTGGCTTGAATGATCAGACCCAAGTCAATTCAACAAATATTTATTAAACTGTGTATTGTAAAGTGTGTTAAGCACTGGGGATATAAGGAGAGGCAAAAAGATATTACCTGAACTAAATGAATTTATATTTGAATAGGGAAAGCAACATGTAAGTTTCTTGTATGAGTGATTTAATGTCAACTTGACCAGAGGCCTCCAGTATAGTGATAACAGGGATCTATACTGGACCCTCTGTTTAATATTTTCATTGGTGATCAAAAAGCATAGATTCCATGATCATTTTATTTTAATATAACACAAAGCTAGGAGTGGGGGAATAAACATGTGGAATGACAAAGTCAAGATTTAAAAATATCTGGACAGTCCAAAACATTGGCCTAAATATTATGAGGCAAAATTCAATATGGATTAAATAATATAATATGGATTAAATAAGGTTGGGGCAGCTAGATGGCACAGTGGATAAAGCACTCAGGAGGACCTGAGTTCAAATTTGGTCTCAGACACTTAACCTTTCTAGCTGTGTGACTCTGGGCAAGTCCCCAATTGCCTTATTAATAATAATAATAATAATAATAATACAAGGTCAATAAATGACCTTGCATAATCAAATTCACTAGAGAAAATGAGAAAGACATGGTTAAAAAGTAATTTCTCAACTCTAGAAGATGGTTTTTTTGAGTTATTGTTGCAAGATAATATCATCATAACAGGTTGCTCCCCTCCTTTTTTGACGAGGAACATCTCTACTTTGAACTGACTAGTTATTGAGACTGTAAAAGACAGAGACATGGAGTCACCATGTTTTGGGTTCTTAGTTTCCCTAACTTGATGAGTCCAACCAGAGCTTGTGCTTAGTAAGCATAGACTTAGAAACCTCAGGGTTACCTCCACATGCTAGTGACACATAAGAGAATGACCCTAATCCCACAGAACAATAATCTTCCTTTCTCTGGTACTGATTTTTTCCCCATAGTGATCGGAGCTGAAGCCAGCATCCAGTTCTATGACTTCTCACACACAACCAGAGTGTCAGTCACTATTGAGAAGGGGGGAAAGTGTCTTGATAATAAGTGGGTTGGAAGACCACTTACTCACCATTTTTCTTTATAACTGAGTGCTGCAGGATTTTTTTCATGGTGTCAATACAATATTCTTGCATGTAGCGTTCCCTCTGAGTGGTCCAGAGAGTACTTGTCAGAAGTGGTAAAAAGGGCTCAGCCTCAGGCATCAAGGTAATCCACATACCCATCTCATCATCCAAGATGCTAAATTCACGGCCATCCACAGCAATCTGGATTTCATTTCCTATATGGCTGTTTCTCTCAATCTCACAGAGTACAGAAATCTGCACTGTGTGGTTAACTGGTGGGGGGAGGGAGAAGGTTGAAAGATAATGTAATGATATGAATACTGAGCCTAGAGTCAGTAGAACTTACACACGAGTTTTAGCTCTAATATTTACTATCTGTATAATCTTGGGAAAATGTCTTTACCTCTGTTCCTCAGTATTCTTATTCATCAAATAGGGATAACAGTCACTTCCTTTTTACCTACTGAATTGTTGTAAAGGAAATTATATATTAAAACAAAGATAGAAACATGATCTATTATCCTGATATCACAGAAAGGCAGGGAACCCTGAGGTGTCCAATATTGTAAGAGTTATTTTTGAAGTCCCTAGCAATGACTTGTTTATATAAATTTCTTGAGCTCCTAAGGGAGATAGATATTACCTACTATGAATAATTGTGATCAAGGGCATTGTAGTTGAAGAAGAATCACTTAGCACTTATAAGGTTGATCTGAACAGTTTCTTATTATATGAACTTCTAGTCTCCTTATTTTGGTGGACTACTTATGAATTTATATATATCCTTTTTTCTTGTGAGTAACCCCTTGAAAAAGAAATTGGTCATTTAGAGCAAAGCTTCTTAAACTGTGGCTCATGACTCCATATGGGGTCTCATAACTGAATGTGGGGGTCGAGATTATATGATTTATTATCAGCAAACTTTTATTTTATATACCTTTATATCTGGGGTCATATAAAAATTTCTTGGGCAAAGAGGAGTCACAAGTGGGAAAAGTTTAAGAAACCCTGATTTAGAGTAGGTGGAAACAGGCTAGAGAAGGAGCAGATGGAAGGAACTGCTGTAATTAGGCATTGAAATACAGTGGCAATGGAAAAAGAGGACAGATAATGGTTAGTTGGTTCATTTGAACAGCAGATCTCTGAACACAGAAATCGTGGAAGAGCAGGGGATTAATTGCTTCAAAGTGAAGTTCATTAATAGGAATAATATAGAGGCAGAGGAAAATGGTAAACTTTGAGATGAAGACAAAGGTCCCCTCTCTAGTACCTGGTACATAGTGGGCCCTTAATTAGTGTTTATTGATTGATTAATCAAGTCCAAGAGAAGGAGACAATGCCCTAGAAATTGTGGGATTATGATTCAATGAGAACCAAGTCCTTCTCTTCTCCCTAGAGTGCCCTGAGTTCCTGAATATTCAGCTCAATAACATAACTGCCTAGAAAGGGAGTCATTAGGCTTACTGGATGGAGAAAGAAAAGAAGAAGGGAAGGGCACATGGGAGAAAGAAAGAGGGGATGACTTACCATCATGCTTGGTATCATTCAACATCAACTTCTTCAGGAACCAGAGGAAGCGGTTCTCATGATCCAGCAATTTCTGCTGGGTTTTTGCTATGAACTTGGCCCCCAGGGCCTGGATCACCCAGTCCTCCTTGGCCTTGAGCTGTTGAATATGTTTATCAAAAGATAACACTTGAACATCATCCAGAAAGTCCACAATAAAGAAGTCCAAGAGGGAACTTTCTGTGCCCACTGTTATTAACTGGATCACATGCTTGTGGTAAGCTACAGGATAGGAAGAGATGAGAAGAGAAGAGGAGATCAGCTCTTGAGTGTGGGGGAAGGGTCTAGAACTTATGTGCTCTCTCTCACTCATCCCTTTGTCCTCCTGTTACTTGGGGGGCAACTAGGTTTCCCTAGGCCACCTAGTGAAAAGAGTAGCCACAGTGGATAGAATGCTGGATTTAGAGTCAGTTCTAATCCCCTACATCAGATATATCATCTCGTCAGCTTGGACAAATCACTTAATCTCTTTGTGCCTCAGTTTTCTTATTTGTAAATTAAGTTGTGCACAAGAGCATGTGAACATATACATAGAAGAAAGAAGC